>NW_028222016.1:115000-121744 GCF_056783735.1 Eptatretus burgeri
TCAATTGCCATCATGCCAGTTAGCTGGGTGTGGGTACCTCTCCCACTTGCCATGGCACATCAGGAAAGGATTTCTGTGACTCATTGGGACTGACTCAATCTGTCAACTTCCTTACCCGGATCTCAACCAATGGTACTCCATCTCTTCTGGATTTGATTTTGACCAATATCCCAGAAAATGTCTGTTCCTCTGCTACAATCGGTTCATCTGACCAGATGCTTGTTAAACGTTGTCATCTCTCTGGCCATTTTTAGAGAATCACCTCAGCGCCGACGAGTCTGGCATTTCACTCAGGCCAACTGGCAGAGTCTTCAAGCAGCTAACAAACTTCAAGACTGGTCTCCCATTTCTACTCTCACCGATATCAACTCGTCCTGGAAAGTTTTTTTCAGAGAAATTTGCTCTCTCTCTCATGCACAGATTTATCCCATCTCATCTTCAGTTGGCCTTCCCTTCCTTCCTCCTGCCCATGGTACACTGAAGCCTGGAGCGAGGCTGTTGTCCTCAAACAACTTGCCTTCACCTCATGGAAGGTAAATCCTTCTGAAGGCAATCTCGGTTCCTTCCACAAAGCTCAGAACAAGTGTATGTCATACCCTCAGGAAAGCCAGGAAACATCTTTCTCATCTCAAGTCTGAACGCTTGAACCTATCTCCCTCCTCCAAATCCTGGTGACATCTGGTTGTTTGTTTCTGGTGTTTGTTCCCCCTCCATCCCCTTACTTACCTCAAATGACTGCACAGCTGACACTGCATGCGAAAAGGCTGAATGCCGAAACTCTCTGTTTGCTTCCAAGTACCATGTCTCAAACCCATCACTTTCTGTACCTACCTTCCCCAGTCACACCCAGATGTTCCTGGATTCTGTGTCCTTTTCTCCTGAAAATGTGGAGAGCTTGCTGTCAAACCTCGACTCAGATTATGCAACCGGCCCAGACGGCATCAGCTCTCGTGTCCTAAAAATCTGCTCTTGCTCACCCTCTCTCTGTTTTATTCACCTACCATCTGCTTGGAAATCAGCAAACAATACCACTCTGCATTAAAAAGGTGCAAAAACTAATTCCTGCAATGACAGACCAATCAGCCTGCTCCCAATAATCAGCAAGGTCATTGAATCCATCATCGCTTCCGACATCAAATCCTTCCTCCGCCAATGGATCGATTTCCGACCATCAATTTGAATTTAGTCCAGGTCAATCAACCCTGGACATGCTGCTTCTGCTTTCCCAACTGGATGGATGCCCCAAATGCCAATCATGAGATCAGAGCCATCTCCCTTGACATATTGCGAGCTTTCGATATAGTTTGCCATCATGCACTGCTCACAAAATTATCTTGTGGTATCCAAGGCAATCTCCACTCATGACTCGCAGACTTCCTCTCCTGTCTGTTAATGGCTCTCTCCCAACTCCTCTTCCTGTCCATGCTGGAATTCCTCAAGGCAGTCTTCTCGGCTCTGCGCTTTTTCTTGTTTTCATCAACGATCTCTCCGACTCTATGGAAAATCTTGTTGATCTCTTTGCTGATTACTCCACCCTCTGTTGTATCATCTCTCATCCCTCTGATCGGCAGGCAGCAGCCTCTTCACTCTCTGCAGACCTGGATAAAATCACAAGCTGGTCAAAACACTTGGAACATGTCTTTCGAGACTGACAAATCGGACACTCACCATGTCTTTCCGAAAGGACCGGCTGGAAACCTCCCCCCTCCCCAATCTGCTTTCTCAACAATCCCGATGAAGAAATCGTTTCATTCAAGCTTTTCGGCTTCACTATCTGCCACGATCTTTCCTGGGAAAGTCACATTTCCAAGCTGGGCTCCAAAGCCAGTCGCTGATTGGGCATTCTACGTCATGCAAAGTCCTTCCTTGCAACACCTGAGCTTCCAACCACTCACAAAGTTTTCATCTGCAGCCTGATGGAGTACTGCTCTCCCCTCTTGGGTGGTGCTCCTGCCTCACACCTTGCTCAACTTCAAGCTGTGGATACCAAGGCTTTTAGGATCATTGGTATCTCCCACGATGAAGCTGAGTCTTTGGGTCTCTCATGGAAGGCAGGTCCGTGGTCTTTGTCTTCTTCCGTCTCCAATCTGGCCTTGCCCCCCCTTGCCCTATCTGTGATTTGTCCCCCTGCCCCATATTGCTGAAGGTCCACCAGCAACCCCCTTCTGGTGAAACGACCAAAATCAAGAATCACTGATCACCTTTACGCTTTCATTCCTCTTTTTTTCCCCACCTCTGGAACAAACTCCCACACTCTCTTTAATCCCACTCCTCCTTCCAGGTCTTCAAAACAGCTGTTCACCACCATCTCACATCTTCCTCCATCCAAAACCTTGATGTTTTCTACCCCCCTTTATCTACACCAAACCCACCTCCTTCACATTCCCTGTTGTGATATCTTGTTTACCCAGTGTACCCCACCCCATCCCTCTCCCTTCCACAGATGTCCTATTGTCTATGTTCCCCACTATTTTGTGCTTCTCTCTCCTGCCCCTCTTCTCTCCTGGCTTGTTATATGTTCTGTGTGTTAGTTCTTTCTGGAGCCTCGACATGGAATGCAAAAAACAAAATAAAACATGGTTTTCCTCAGGAGAAGACATAAACTCGATTTCCATCCCATAGAAATGCTCAATGACGGGGTGGGCTATGTTGGATGACCAATCACAATGCAATGTTTCCGTCCCAATGCAACAGCAGTCAATCAGACCTGAGGGTTAACCGACTAATGCTGAGCCATGATGGTGGTGTTCATGGCGATATTGTGGTGACTTCACCCCAATCAGCAATAATCATGTGTCAATGTGTCTCGCCTCTTCTCTCTGTGGGTCATGACTGCACTTACGAAGTATTGGAGTGTAATCTTGTGTTAAGGCTCCCATTTCTTCTGTCAGAGGAAAGTTTGACTTCATTGTGTGCCATGCTTCCAACATCCATCTCCTGGCATGATGTGTAGTTGCAGCCAGGATGTTTACATCACGCTGGTGCACTGAGTATGTGTATAATCTTCAAAATGTATTTGTATATATATATATATATATATATATATATATATATATATATATATATATATATATATATATATATATATATATATATATATATTTATATATTTTTATATACACATATACAAACATCCAGTATGTGGACACCCCTGCTAATTAGTGGTTTTGCTATTTCAGCCACATCCGTTGCTGACAGGTGTTCCAAAATCAAGCACACAGCCATGCAATCTCCATCGACAAACATTGGCAGGAGAATGGGCCATTACTGAAGAGCTCAGTGACTTTCAATGTGGCACCGTCATGGGATGCCACCTTTCCAACAAGTCAGTTCATCCAATTTCTGCCCTGCTCGAGCTGCCTCGTCAACTGTAAGTGCTTTATTGTGAAGTGGAACCGTCAAGGAGCAACAACAGTTCAGCCATGAGGTGGAAGGTCACACAAGCTCACACAACAGGACCGCCGAGTGCTGAAGTACTTACCATGTAAAAAACGTCTGTCGTTGGTTGCAACACTCACACATTCTCTGGAGTGATGAATCACGCTTCACCATCTGGCAGTCCAACGGATGAATTTGGGTTTGGCTGATGCCAGGAGAACGTTATCTGCCTGACTGCAAAGTGCCAACTGTAACGTTTCGTGTCGGAGAAATAATGGTCTGCGCCTGTTTTTCATGGTTGGGGCTAGGCCGCTTCGTTCCAGTGAAGGGAAATCTTAACGCTACAGCATATAATGACATTCTGGACATTTCTGTGCTTCCAACTTTGTAGCAACAGTTTGAGGAAGGCCCTTTCCTGTTTCAGCATGACAATGTCCCCATGCACAAAGCGAGGTCCACACAGAAATGGTTTGTCGAGATCGGTATGGAAGAACTTGACTGACCTGCACCCCATCAAACACCTTTGGGAATAATTGTAACGCCAACTGTGAGCCAGACCTAATCGCCCAACACTAATGCTCTTGTGGCTGAATGGAAGCAACTCCCCGCAGCAATGTTCCAACATCTTGTGGAAAGCCTTCCCAGAATAGTTTTGGCTGCTATCGCAGCAAAGGGGGGACCAACTCCAAATTAATGCCCATGATTTTGGAATGAGATGTTGGACGAGCAGGTGTCCACATATTTTTGGCCATGTAATGTTTATGAATGTGTTTATGACTGCCTTTCCAAAAGTCATGAGCATCGGTGAATTTCATACGTTTGTGCTGATCATCATGGAACCCGAGTTGTTTGTGACATCTACCATCTATTCACTCCAATATAAGCACAGGCTCAGTGCATGCACACCAGTGGTGTTCCCACAATCCAATGTGACAAAATGGCTGTTGTCAAAGAATCTCACTCACAGGTTCTATTAACAATTTATTTTAGCAGAGTTGAATCACTTAAAAACATACATATGGAGGGAGGCACCCCATCAATGGTGGATACCTCTCTGATTAAGTGCCAACAAGTGCTCCTTTATTTTCATTCAAGCAAACAATGAAGCAATGAGATGATCTGAGCAAGAAAAGATAAGATCTGCTTGTGAAGCACAAACACCTTTTCAAACAAAGATGAAATCCAAAGCCAGCAACAGAAAACAAGCATTTTATAGGAGGTAAAATATATTTTTTTTAAATATAAAAGCCATTTTATCATGTGACTAAATAGTTCTTGTCAATTTGATTAATACATAAAAAAAATCGTTAACTTGGAGAACACAAAGAAAATGAATGTTCCGAACAGGGTCCTTTCAATTATGGCATGTCACATGGGTTTCGTCAATATTGTGATATGGGTGGAATGTTTTCATTTTATCAAATTGGTTGCAACTTAAAATGTTTCAGCTGAGAGGTCCAAAAATTGTTTCACGAATGCAGAAAAGGGTGTGATTAATTCCCTCACGTGATTTCACATTCCACACAGCTTCTAATGAGACGCATCCACTTCAATAAGCGCTAAACTTATTCTGATTTAAGTTTCAATACAACATTGCAAAAACTTGGAAATGTGAATTAATTGCTATATTAAATGAACAAGTTTAACAAAAAAAAATTAACAAAAAACAACATGCATTTTCCAAGAGCACCCAGGCTTCAAAGTTTGTCAAGAGAGAAACTTTCAATTCCACAGGCTTTTGTCAATTTAATCAACACACTGCATTTGGACGTGCAATTTTTTTTTAATGCTTTTGATTTGAAAAAGACTTCCACATTTACCCCTTTTGCCCTCATCAAGGACAATATGTGGCATATTAGATGCCAAAGTTTTCAAATTTAAAGTTTTCAAAATCAGGCAAGTTTTCAAATGAAATTGAATTTGGGAATAACTTTACCTGTTTCCAGAGCTTTCACCATCCTGAAAGGCAGATTTGGATTTTTTCGTCCTCCAGATAAAGCTGGGAGGAAAGGGCAGTGATATGACTGCGCCTGTCTTAGGTTGTCCCTGCAAGAGAGATCTTACCCGTCCTCGGCAGAAACAGCCATCTTCAACATACCCCAGACTATGCCTGTCTTAGGTTGTCTCTGAAAGAGAGATCTTACCCGTCTTTGGCAAAACCATCAATCTTTCCGAGGAAGGTGTCTGCTTCTGGTCACAGGAGGCATACCCAATAACCCAAATATGGGTACTGAAGTATCATTTCTGTCTATTCGACATCAATTTTGCATAGATCATCAAAATACAAATCTTCCATTTCAATTTGGCAAAACCCCTTGAAAGTCTCCTTCATCATCTCCAAGGCTATTTAAATTATTGCAGACTTTGTAACCACCAACTAGGTCACAAATTTAATCATTCATTTTGTTAATAATATTAACAAGCATTTCACAATCACAGCAATGATTTACATCAATCCAATGAAAAGAAATTGTTGTGTCTTTGCTCATCTCCCGAACATTCCTTTGAGCCAAGACCCAAACATCCATTCTTTGTTTATCGTCATGGCATTTTTTTTTTTTTGTATACCTTGGTCGAGGCTCGTATGAGAGCTAACACACAACTCACAGCAAGGAGGCATGAGACAAGAGGGGCGGGAGTGGAAGGGACAAAACAGTGGGGAACAGACACATTAGGTGAACTGTGGAAGGGAGAGGGATGGGGATGGGACGGGGAACATGGCGAAGAGAAGATGGACATTTCAGGGACTTTCAGGAAGGAAAGCAGGAGAAATGAAGGAAGTGTGCTTGGGTGGATTATCGGGGGTAGAAAAGATCGAGGATTTGGATGGGGGAAGATAAGAGGTGGTGGTGAACAGCTGTTTTGAAAGCCTGGAGGGAAGAATGGGAAAGAATAGAGTGAGGAAGTTTATTCCAAAGGCGGGAAAAAAGAGGAATGAAAGAGTGAAGATGAGCAGTGATTCGTGATTTTGGTAGTTTTACCAGAAGGGGGTTGTTGGCGGACCTTGAGCGCCCTGTGGAATGTGGTGGGGACAAATCACAGAGAGAGCAGGGGGGCAAGGCTGGAGAGGAGTCGGTAGAAGACAGAAAGACCACCGACCAACCTGCGGTGATTGCGTGAGAGGCCCAAAGACTCAGCTTCATTGCGGGAGATGCCGATGATCTTAAATGCCCTGGTTTCGACAGCGTGAAGCCGAGAAAGGTGGGAGGCAGGAGCACCAGCCCAGAGGGGAGAGCAGTACTCCATCAGGCTACGGACAAAAGCTTTGTAAGTGGTCAGGAGCTCAAGAGGGCCGAGGAAGGACTTAGCACGACGGAGGATTCCCAGTCGGCGACTGGCTTTTGAGGGCGAGGTTGGAAATGTGAC
>NW_028222017.1:0-118596 GCF_056783735.1 Eptatretus burgeri
AGGAGACAGTGAGACAGTGTCGTAGAGTGAGACAGAGGCAGACAGAGTGAGAGAGTGAGTGAGACAGTGAGATGTGAAGTGGCTGAGGAGGTGAGAGAGTGGAGACAGTGTTGGAGAGTGAGAGAGAGTGAGACAGTGTTGAGGAGGAGAGTGAGACAGTGTTGAGAGTGAGACAGTGAGACAGTGTTGAGAGTGAGAGAGTGAGATTGAGAGGTGAGACAGTGTTGAGAGTGAGAGAGTGAGACAGTGTTGAGAGGTGAGACAGTGTTGAGAGGAGACAGTGAGACAGTCTTGAGAGCGAGACAGTGAGACACTCTTGAGAGCCAGACAGTGAGAGAGTGTTGAGAGTGAGACAGTGTTGAGAGCGAGACAGTGAGACAGTGTTGAGAGCGAGACAGTGAGACAGTGTTGAGAGCGAGACAGTGAGACAGTGTTGAGAGCGAGACAGTGAGACAGTGTTGAGAGCGAGACAGTGAGACAGTGTTGAGAGCGAGACAGTGAGACAGTGAGACAGTGTTGAGAGTGAGACAGTGAGACAGTGAGACAGTGTTGAGAGTGAGACAGTGAGACAGTGTTGAGAGTGAGACAGTGTTGAGAGTGTGACAGTGTTGAGAGTGAGAGAGTGTTGAGAGTGAGACAGCGTTGAGAGTGAGACAGTGAGACAGCGTTGAGAGTGAGACAGTGAGACAGCGTTGAGAGTGAGACAGTGAGACAGCGTTGAGAGTGAGACAGTGAGACAGTGTTGAGAGTGAGACAGTGTTGAGAGTGAGACAGTGTTGAGAGTGAGACAGTGAGACAGTGTTGAGAGTGAGACAGTGAGACAGTGTTGAGAGCGAGACAGTGAGACAGTGTTGAGAGCGAGACAGTGAGACAGTGTTGAGAGTAGAGACAGTGTTGAGAGTAGAGACAGTGTTGAGAGTGAGACAGTGTTGAGACAGTGTTGAGACAGTGAGACAGTGAGACAGTGTTGAGAGTGAGACAGTGAGACAGTGAGACAGTGTTGAGAGTGAGAGAGTGAGACAGTGTTGAGAGTGAGAGAGTGAGACAGTGTTGAGAGTGAGAGAGTGAGACAGTGTTGAGAGTGAGAGAGTGAGACAGTGTTGAGAGTGAGAGAGTGAGAGAGTGAGACAGTGTTGAGAGTGAGACAGTGTTGAGAGTGAGAGAGTGAGACAGTGAGACAGTGAGACAGTGAGACAGTGCTGAGAGTGAGACAGTGAGACAGTGTTGAGAGTGAGACAGTGAGACAGTGTTGAGAGTGAGAGAGTGAGACAGTGTTGAGAGTGAGAGAGTGAGACAGTGTTGAGAGTGAGACAGTGAGACAGTGTTGAGAGTGAGACAGTGAGACAGTGTTGAGAGTGAGACAGTGAGACAGTGTTGAGAGTGAGAGAGTGAGACAGTGTTGAGAGTGAGAGAGTGAGACAGTGTTGAGAGTGAGAGAGTGAGACAGTGTTGAGAGTGAGAGAGTGAGACAGTGTTGAGAGTGAGACAGTGAGACAGTGAGACAGTGTTGAGAGTGAGACAGTGAGACAGTGAGACAGTGTTGAGAGTGAGACAGTGAGACAGTGTTGAGAGTGAGACAGTGAGACAGTGTTGAGAGTGAGACAGTGAGACAGTGTTGAGAGTGAGACAGTGAGACAGTGTTGAGAGTGAGACAGTGAGACAGTGTTGAGAGTGAGACAGTGAGACAGTGTTGAGAGTGAGACAGTGAGACAGTGTTGAGAGTGAGACAGTGAGACAGTGAGACAGTGTTGAGAGTGAGACAGTGAGACAGTGTTGAGAGTGAGACAGTGAGACAGTGTTGAGAGTGAGACAGTGAGACAGTGTTGAGAGTGAGACAGTGAGACAGTGTTGAGAGTGAGACAGTGAGACAGTGAGACAGTGAGACAGTGTTGAGAGTGAGACAGTGAGACAGTGTTGAGAGTGAGACAGTGAGACAGTGTTGAGAGTGAGACAGTGAGACAGTGTTGAGAGTGAGACAGTGAGACAGTGTTGAGAGTGAGACAGTGTTGAGAGTGAGACAGTGAGACAGTGTTGAGAGTGAGACAGTGAGACAGTGTTGAGAGTGAGACAGTGAGACAGTGTTGAGAGTGAGACAGTGAGACAGTGTTGAGAGTGAGACAGTGAGACAGTGTTGAGAGTGAGACAGTGAGACAGTGTTGAGAGTGAGACAGTGAGACAGTGTTGAGAGTGAGACAGTGAGACAGTGTTGAGAGTGAGACAGTGAGACAGTGTTGAGAGTGAGACAGTGAGACAGTGTTGAGAGTGAGACAGTGAGACAGTGTTGAGAGTGAGACAGTGAGACAGTGTTGAGAGTGAGACAGTGAGACAGTGTTGAGAGTGAGACAGTGTTGAGAGTGAGACAGTGAGACAGTGTTGAGAGTGAGACAGTGAGACAGTGTTGAGAGTGAGACAGTGAGACAGTGTTGAGAGTGAGACAGTGAGACAGTGTTGAGAGTGAGACAGTGAGACAGTGTTGAGAGTGAGACAGTGAGACAGTGTTGAGAGTGAGACAGTGAGACAGTGTTGAGAGTGAGACAGTGAGACAGTGTTGAGAGTGAGACAGTGAGACAGTGTTGAGAGTGCTGAGAGTGAGACAGTGAGACAGTGTTGAGAGTGAGACAGTGAGACAGTGTTGAGAGTGAGACAGTGAGACAGTGTTGAGAGTGAGACAGTGTGACAGTGTTGAGAGTGAGACAGTGAGACAGTGTTGAGAGTGAGACAGTGAGACAGTGTTGAGAGTGAGACAGTGAGACAGTGTTGAGAGTGAGACAGTGAGACAGTGTTGAGAGTGAGACAGTGAGACAGTGTTGAGAGTGAGACAGTGAGACAGTGTTGAGAGGGAGACAGTGAGACAGTGTTGAGAGGAGACAGTGAGACAGTGTTGAGAGTGAGACAGTGAGACAGTGTTGAGAGGAGACAGTGAGACAGTGTTGAGAGTGAGACAGTGAGACAGTGTTGAGAGTGAGACAGTGAGACAGTGTTGAGAGTGAGACAGTGAGACAGTGTTGAGAGTGAGACAGTGAGACAGTGTTGAGAGTGAGACAGTGAGACAGTGTTGAGAGTGAGACAGTGTCGAGGGTGAGACAGTGTCGAGGGTGAGACAGTGTCGAGGGTGAGACAGTGAGACAGTGTTGAGAGTGAGACAGTGAGACAGTGTTGAGAGGAGACAGTGAGACAGTGTTGAGAGTGAGACAGTGAGACAGTGTTGAAAGTGAGACAGTGAGACAGTGTTGAGAGTGAGACAGTGAGACAGTGTTGAGAGGAGACAGTGAGACAGTGTTGAGAGTGAGATAGTGAGAGAGTGTTGCGAGTGAGACAGTGAGACAGTGTTGAGATGGAGACAGTGAGACAGTGTTGAGAGTGAGACAGTGAGACAGTGTTGAGAGTGAGACAGTGAGACAGTGTTGAGAGTGAGACAGTGAGACAGTGTTGAGAGTGAGACAGTGAGACAGTGTTGAGAGTGAGACAGTGAGACAGTGTTGAGAGTGAGACAGTGTTGAGAGTGAGACAGTGAGACAGTGTTGAGAGTGAGACAGTGAGACAGTGTTGAGAGTGAGACAGTGAGACAGTGTTGAGAGTGAGACAGTGAGACAGTGTTGAGAGTGAGACAGTGAGACAGTGTTGAGAGTGAGACAGTGAGACAGTGTTGAGAGTGAGACAGTGAGACAGTGTTGAGAGTGAGACAGTGAGACAGTGTTGAGAGTGAGACAGTGAGACAGTGTTGAGAGTGAGACAGTGAGACAGTGTTGAGAGTGAGACAGTGAGACAGTGTCGAGGGTGAGACAGTGAGACAGTGTCGAGGGTGAGACAGTGAGACAGTGTCGAGGGTGAGACAGTGAGACAGTGTCGAGGGTGAGACAGTGAGACAGTGTCGAGGGTGAGACAGTGAGACAGTGTCGAGGGTGAGACAGTGTCGAGGGTGAGACAGTGTCGAGGGTGAGACAGTGTCGAGGGTGAGACAGTGTCGAGGGTGAGACAGTGAGACAGTGTCGAGGGTGAGACAGTGAGACAGTGTCGAGGGTGAGACAGTGAGACAGTGTCGAGGGTGAGACAGTGAGACAGTGTCGAGGGTGAGACAGTGAGACAGTGTCGAGGGTGAGACAGTGTCGAGAGTGAGACAGTGAGACAGTGTCGAGAGTGAGACAGTGAGACAGTGTCGAGAGTGAGACAGTGAGACAGTGTCGAGAGTGAGACAGTGTCGAGAGTGAGACAGTGTCGAGAGTGAGACAGTGTCGAGAGTGAGACAGTGTCGAGAGTGAGACAGTGAGACAGTGTTGAGAGTGAGAGAGTGAGACAGTGTTGAGAGTGAGAGAGTGAGACAGTGTTGAGAGTGAGACAGTGAGACAGTGAGAGAGTGAGACAGTGAGACAGTGTTGAGAGGAGACAGTGAGACAGTGTTGAGAGTGAGACAGTGTTGAGAGTGAGACAGAGTGAGACAGTGTTGAGAGTGAGACAGTGTCGAGGGTGAGACAGTGTTGAGAGTGAGACAGTGAGACAGTGTTGAGAGTGAGACAGTGTTGAGGGTGAGACAGTGTTGAGAGTGAGACAGTGAGACAGTGTCGAGAATGAGACAGTGTCGAGAGTGAGACAGTGTCGAGAGTGAGACAGTGTCGAGAGTGAGACAGTGTCGAGAGTGAGACAGTGTCGAGAGTGAGACAGTGTCGAGAGTGAGACAGTGTCGAGAGTGAGACAGTGAGACAGTGTCGAGAGTGAGACAGTGAGACAGTGTCGAGAGTGAGACAGTGAGACAGTGTCGAGAGTGAGACAGTGAGACAGTGTCGAGAGTGAGACAGTGAGACAGTGTCGAGAGTGAGACAGTGAGACAGTGTCGAGAGTGAGACAGTGAGACAGTGTCGAGAGTGAGACAGTGAGACAGTGTTGAGAGTGAGACAGTGTCGAGGGTGAGACAGTGTCGAGGGTGAGACAGTGTCGAGGTGAGACAGTGTTGAGGGTGAGACAGTGTCGAGGGTGAGACAGTGTTGAGAGTGAGACAGTGAGACAGTGTGAGAGGAGACAGTGAGACAGTGTTGAGAGTGAGACAGTGAGGCAGTGTTGAGAGTGAGACAGTGAGGCAGTGTTGAGAGTGAGACAGTGAGGCAGTGTTGAGACAGTGAGAGGGTGAGACAGTGTCGAGGGTGAGACAGTGTCGAGGGTGAGACGGTGAGACAGTGAGACAGTGTCGAGGGTGAGACGGTGAGACAGTGTTGAGAGTGAGACAGTGAGACAGTGTTGAGAGTGAGACAGTGAGACAGTGTTGAGAGTGAGACAGCGTCGAGAGTGAGACAGCGTCGAGAGTGAGACAGCGTCGAGAGTGAGACAGTGAGACAGTGTTGAGAGTGAGACAGTGAGACAGTGTTGAGAGTGAGACAGTGTCGGGTGAGACAGTGTTGAGAGTGAGACAGTGAGACAGTGTTGAGAGTGAGACAGTGAGACAGTGTTGAGAGTGAGACAGTGAGACAGTGTTGAGAGTGAGACAGTGAGACAGTGTTGAGAGTGAGACAGTGAGACAGTGTTGAGAGTGAGACAGTGAGACAGTGAGACAGTGTTGAGAGTGAGACAGTGAGACAGTGTTGAGAGTGAGACAGTGAGACAGTGTTGAGAGTGAGACAGTGAGACAGTGTTGAGAGTGAGACAGTGAGACAGTGTTGAGAGTGAGACAGTGAGACAGTGTTGAGAGTGAGACAGTGAGACAGTGTTGAGAGTGAGACAGTGAGACAGTGTTGAGAGTGAGAGAGTGAGACAGTGTTGAGAGTGAGAGAGTGAGACAGTGTTGAGAGTGAGAGAGTGAGACAGTGTTGAGAGTGAGACAGTGAGACAGTGTTGAGAGTGAGACAGTGAGACAGTGTTGAGAGTGAGACAGTGAGACAGTGTTGAGAGTGAGACAGTGTTGAGAGTGAGACAGTGTTGAGAGTGAGACAGTGTTGACAGTGAGACAGTGTTGAGTGAGACAGTGTTGACAGTGAGACAGTGTTGAGAGTGAGACAGTGAGACAGTGTTGAGAGTGAGACAGTGAGACAGTGTTGAGAGTGAGACAGTGAGACAGTGAGACAGTGTTGAGAGTGAGACAGTGAGACAGTGTTGAGAGTGAGACAGTGAGACAGTGTTGAGAGTGAGACAGTGAGACAGTGTTGAGAGTGAGACAGTGAGACAGTGTTGAGAGTGAGACAGTGAGACAGTGAGACAGTGTTGAGAGTGAGACAGTGAGACAGTGTTGAGAGTGAGACAGTGAGACAGTGTTGAGAGTGAGACAGTGAGACAGTGTTGAGAGTGAGACAGTGAGACAGTGTTGAGAGTGAGACAGTGAGACAGTGTTGAGAGTGAGACAGTGAGACAGTGTTGAGAGTGAGACAGTGAGACAGTGTTGAGGGTGAGACAGTGAGACAGTGTCGAGGGTGAGACAGTGTCGAGGGTGAGACAGTGTCGAGGGTGAGACAGTGTCGAGGGTGAGACAGTGTCGAGGGTGAGACAGTGTCGAGGGTGAGACAGTGTCGAGGGTGAGACAGTGTCGAGGGTGAGACAGTGTCGAGGGTGAGACAGTGAGACAGTGTCGAGGGTGAGACAGTGAGACAGTGTCGAGGGTGAGACAGTGAGACAGTGTCGAGAGTGAGACAGTGAGACAGTGTTGAGAGTGAGACAGTGTCGAGGGTGAGACAGTGTCGAGGGTGAGACAGTGTCGAGGGTGAGACAGTGTCGAGGGTGAGACAGTGAGACAGTGTCGAGGGTGAGACAGTGAGACAGTGTCGAGGGTGAGACAGTGAGACAGTGTCGAGGGTGAGACAGTGAGACAGTGTCGAGGGTGAGACAGTGAGACAGTGTCGAGGGTGAGACAGTGAGACAGTGTCGAGGGTGAGACAGTGTCGAGGGTGAGACAGTGAGACAGTGTCGAGGGTGAGACAGCGTTGAGGGTGAGACAGCGTTGAGGGTGAGACAGCGTTGAGGGTGAGACAGCGTTGAGGGTGAGACAGCGTTGAGGGTGAGACAGCGTTGAGGGTGAGACAGCGTTGAGGGTGAGACAGCGTTGAGGGTGAGACAGCGTTGAGGGTGAGACAGTGTTGAGGGTGAGACAGTGTTGAGACAGTGAGACAGTGAGACAGTGAGACAGTGTTGAGAGTGAGACAGTGTCGAGTGAGACAGTGAGACAGTGTTGAGAGAGTGAGACAGTGAGACAGTGTTGAGAGTGAGACAGTGAGACAGTGTTGAGGGTGAGACAGTGAGACAGTGTTGAGGGTGAGACAGTGTCGAGGGTGAGACAGTGTTGAGAGTGAGACAGTGTCGAGGTGAGACAGTGTCGAGAGTGAGACAGTGTCGAGTGAGACAGTGTCGAGGGTGAGACAGTGAGACAGTGTCGAGGGTGAGACAGTGAGACAGTGTCGAGGGTGAGACAGTGTCGAGGGTGAGACAGTGTCGAGGGTGAGACAGTGTCGAGGGTGAGACAGTGTCGAGGGTGAGACAGTGTCGAGGGTGAGACAGTGTCGAGGGTGAGACAGTGTCGAGGGTGAGACAGTGTCGAGGGTGAGACAGTGTCGAGGGTGAGACAGTGTCGAGGGTGAGACAGTGTCGAGGGTGAGACAGTGTCGAGGGTGAGACAGTGTCGAGGGTGAGACAGTGTCGAGGGTGAGACGGTGAGACAGTGAGACAGTGTCGAGGGTGAGACGGTGAGACAGTGAGACAGTGTCGAGGGTGAGACGGTGAGACAGTGAGACAGTGTTGAGAGTGAGACAGTGAGACAGTGTTGAGAGTGAGACAGTGAGACAGTGTTGAGAGTGAGACAGTGAGACAGTGTTGAGAGTGAGACAGTGAGACAGTGTTGAGAGTGAGACAGTGAGACAGTGTTGAGAGTGAGACAGTGAGACAGTGTTGAGAGTGAGACAGTGAGACAGTGTTGAGAGTGAGACAGTGAGGCAGTGTTGAGAGTGAGACAGTGAGACAGTGTTGAGAGTGAGACAGTGAGACAGTGTCGAGAGTGAGACAGTGTCGAGAGTGAGACAGCGTCGAGAGTGAGACAGCGTCGAGAGTGAGACAGCGTCGAGAGTGAGACAGCGTCGAGAGTGAGACAGCGTCGAGAGTGAGACAGCGTCGAGAGTGAGACAGCGTCGAGAGTGAGACAGCGTCGAGAGTGAGACAGCGTCGAGAGTGAGACAGTGTCGAGGGTGAGACAGTGTCGAGGGTGAGACAGTGTCGAGGGTGAGACAGTGTCGAGGGTGAGACAGTGTTGAGGGTGAGACAGTGTTGAGGGTGAGACAGTGTTGAGGGTGAGACAGTGTTGAGGGTGAGACAGTGTTGAGGGTGAGACAGTGTTGAGACAGTGAGACAGTGAGACAGTGAGACAGTGTTGAGAGTGAGACAGTGAGACAGTGTTGAGAGTGAGACAGTGAGACAGTGTTGAGACAGTGAGACAGTGAGACAGTGTCGAGGGTGAGACAGTGTCGAGGGTGAGACAGTGTCGAGGGTGAGACAGTGTCGAGGGTGAGACAGTGTCGAGGGTGAGACAGTGTCGAGGGTGAGACAGTGTCGAGGGTGAGGAAGGTGAGACAGTGTCGCGGGGGAGACAGTGTCGAGAGTGAGACAGTGTCGAGGGTGAGACAGTGACGAGGGTGAGACAGTGTCGAGGGTGAGACAGAGTTGAGAGTGAGACAGTGAGACAGTGTTGAGAGTGAGACAGTGAGACAGTGTTGAGAGTGAGACAGTGAGACAGTGTTGAGAGTGAGACAGTGAGACAGTGTTGAGAGTGAGACAGTGAGACAGTGTTGAGAGTGAGACAGTGAGACAGTGTTGAGAGTGAGACAGTGAGACAGTGTTGAGAGTGAGACAGTGAGACAGTGTTGAGAGTGAGACAGTGAGACAGTGTTGAGAGTGAGACAGTGAGACAGTGTTGAGAGTGAGACAGTGAGACAGTGTTGAGAGTGAGACAGTGAGACAGTGTTGAGAGTGAGACAGTGAGACAGTGTTGAGAGTGAGACAGTGAGACAGTGTTGAGAGTGAGACAGTGAGACAGTGTTGAGAGTGAGACAGTGAGACAGTGTTGAGAGTGAGACAGTGAGACAGTGTTGAGAGTGAGACAGTGAGACAGTGTTGAGAGTGAGACAGTGAGACAGTGTTGAGAGTGAGACAGTGAGACAGTGTTGAGAGTGAGACAGTGAGACAGTGTTGAGAGTGAGACAGTGAGACAGTGTTGAGAGTGAGACAGTGAGACAGTGAGACAGTGTTGAGAGTGAGACAGTGAGACAGTGTTGAGAGTGAGACAGTGAGACAGTGTTGAGAGTGAGACAGTGAGACAGTGTTGAGAGTGAGACAGTGAGGCAGTGTTGAGAGTGAGACAGTGAGACAGTGTTGAGAGTGAGACAGTGAGACAGTGTTGAGAGTGAGACAGTGAGACAGTGTTGAGAGTGAGACAGTGAGACAGTGTTGAGAGTGAGACAGTGAGACAGTGTTGAGAGTGAGACAGTGAGACAGTGTTGAGAGTGAGACAGTGTTGAGAGTGAGACAGTGTTGAGAGTGAGACAGTGTTGAGAGTGAGACAGTGTTGAGAGTGAGACAGTGAGACAGTGTTGAGAGTGAGACAGTGTTGAGAGTGAGACAGTGAGACAGTGTTGAGAGTGAGACAGTGAGACAGTGTTGAGAGTGAGACAGTGAGACAGTGTTGAGAGTGAGACAGTGAGACAGTGTTGAGAGTGAGACAGTGAGACAGTGTTGAGAGTGAGACAGTGAGACAGTGTTGAGAGTGAGACAGTGAGACAGTGTTGAGAGTGAGACAGTGAGACAGTGTTGAGAGTGAGACAGTGAGACAGTGTTGAGAGTGAGACAGTGAGACAGTGTTGAGAGTGAGACAGTGAGACAGTGTTGAGAGTGAGACAGTGAGACAGTGTTGAGAGAGTGAGACAGTGAGACAGTGTTGAGAGTGAGACAGTGAGACAGTGTTGAGAGTGAGACAGTGAGACAGTGTTGAGAGTGAGACAGTGAGACAGTGTTGAGAGTGAGACAGTGAGACAGTGTTGAGAGTGAGACAGTGAGACAGTGTTGAGAGTGAGACAGTGAGACAGTGTTGAGAGTGAGACAGTGAGACAGTGTTGAGAGTGAGACAGTGTTGAGAGTGAGACAGTGAGACAGTGTTGAGAGTGAGACAGTGAGACAGTGTTGAGAGTGAGACAGTGAGACAGTGTTGAGAGTGAGACAGTGAGACAGTGTTGACAGTGAGACAGTGTTGAGAGTGAGACAGTGAGACAGTGTTGAGAGTGAGACAGTGAGACAGTGTTGAGAGTGAGACAGTGAGACAGTGTTGAGAGTGAGACAGTGAGACAGTGTTGAGAGTGAGACAGTGAGACAGTGTTGAGAGTGAGACAGTGAGACAGTGTTGAGAGTGAGACAGTGAGACAGTGTTGAGAGTGAGACAGTGAGACAGTGTTGAGAGTGAGACAGTGAGACAGTGTTGAGAGTGAGACAGTGAGACAGTGTTGAGAGTGAGACAGTGAGACAGTGTTGAGAGTGAGACAGTGAGACAGTGTTGAGAGTGAGACAGTGAGACAGTGTTGAGAGTGAGACAGTGAGACAGTGTTGAGAGTGAGACAGTGAGACAGTGTTGAGAGTGAGACAGTGAGACAGTGTTGAGAGTGAGACAGTGAGACAGTGTTGAGAGTGAGACAGTGAGACAGTGTTGAGAGTGAGACAGTGAGACAGTGTTGAGAGTGAGACAGTGAGACAGTGAGACAGTGTTGAGAGTGAGACAGTGAGACAGTGTTGAGAGTGAGACAGTGAGACAGTGTTGAGAGTGAGACAGTGAGACAGTGTTGAGAGTGAGACAGTGAGACAGTGTTGAGAGTGAGACAGTGAGACAGTGTTGAGAGTGAGACAGTGAGACAGTGTTGAGAGTGAGACAGTGAGACAGTGTTGAGAGTGAGACAGTGAGACAGTGTTGAGAGTGAGACAGTGAGACAGTGTTGAGAGTGAGACAGTGAGACAGTGTTGAGAGTGAGACAGTGAGACAGTGTTGAGAGTGAGACAGTGAGACAGTGTTGAGAGTGAGACAGTGAGACAGTGTTGAGAGTGAGACAGTGAGACAGTGTTGAGAGTGAGACAGTGAGACAGTGTTGAGAGTGAGACAGTGAGACAGTGTTGAGAGTGAGACAGTGAGACAGTGAGACAGTGTTGAGAGTGAGACAGTGAGACAGTGAGACAGTGTTGAGAGTGAGACAGTGAGACAGTGTTGAGAGTGAGACAGTGAGACAGTGTTGAGAGTGAGACAGTGAGACAGTGTTGAGAGTGAGACAGTGAGACAGTGTTGAGAGTGAGACAGTGAGACAGTGTTGAGAGTGAGACAGTGAGACAGTGTTGAGAGTGAGACAGTGAGACAGTGTTGAGAGTGAGACAGTGAGACAGTGTTGAGAGTGAGACAGTGTTGAGAGTGAGACAGTGTTGAGAGTGAGACAGTGAGACAGTGTTGAGAGTGAGACAGTGAGACAGTGTTGAGAGTGAGACAGTGAGACAGTGTTGAGAGTGAGACAGTGAGACAGTGTTGAGAGTGAGACAGTGAGACAGTGTTGAGAGTGAGACAGTGAGACAGTGTTGAGGGTGAGACAGTGAGACAGTGTTGAGAGTGAGACAGTGAGACAGTGTTGAGAGTGAGACAGTGAGACAGTGTTGAGAGTGAGACAGTGAGACAGTGTTGAGAGTGAGACAGTGAGACAGTGTTGCGAGTGAGACAGTGAGACAGTGTTGCGAGTGAGACAGTGAGACCGTGTTGAGAGTGTGACAGTGTCGAGGGTGAGACAGTGTTGAGAGTGAGACAGTGAGACAGTGTTGAGAGTGAGACAGTGAGACAGTGTTGAGAAGTGAGACAGTGAGACAGTGTTGAGAGTGAGACAGTGAGACAGTGAGACAGTGTTGAGAGTGAGACAGTGAGACAGTGTTGAGAGTGAGACAGTGAGACAGTGTTGAGAGTGAGACAGTGAGACAGTGTTGAGAGTGAGACAGTGAGACAGTGTTGAGAGTGAGACAGTGAGACAGTGTTGAGAGTGAGACAGTGAGACAGTGTTGAGAGTGAGACAGTGAGACAGTGTTGACAGTGTTGAGAATGAGACAGTGAGACAGTGTTGAGAGTGAGACAGTGAGACAGTGTTGAGAGTGAGACAGTGAGACAGTGTTGAGAGTGAGACAGTGAGACAGTGTTGAGAGTGAGACAGTGAGACAGTGTTGAGAGTGAGACAGTGAGACAGTGTTGAGAGTGAGACAGTGAGACAGTGTTGAGAGTGAGACAGTGAGACAGTGTTGAGAGTGAGACAGTGAGACAGTGTTGAGAGTGAGACAGTGAGACAGTGTTGAGAGTGAGACAGTGAGACAGTGAGACAGTGTTGAGAGTGAGACAGTGAGACAGTGTTGAGAGTGAGACAGTGAGACAGTGAGACAGTGTTGAGAGTGAGACAGTGAGACAGTGTTGAGAGTGAGACAGTGAGACAGTGTTGAGAGTGAGACAGTGTTGAGAGTGAGACAGTGTTGAGAGTGAGACAGTGAGACAGTGTTGAGAGTGAGACAGTGAGACAGTGTTGAGAGTGAGACAGTGAGACAGTGTTGAGAGTGAGACAGTGAGACAGTGTTGAGAGTGAGACAGTGAGACAGTGTTGAGAGTGAGACAGTGAGACAGTGTTGAGAGTGAGACAGTGTTGAGAGTGAGACAGTGTTGAGAGTGAGACAGTGAGAGAGTGAGACAGTGTTGAGAGAGTGAGACAGTGAGACAGTGTTGAGAGTGAGACAGTGAGACAGTGTTGAGAGTGAGACAGTGAGACAGTGTTGAGAGTGAGACAGTGAGACAGTGTTGAGAGTGAGACAGTGAGACAGTGTTGAGAGTGAGACAGTGTTGAGAGTGAGACAGTGTTGAGAGTGAGACAGTGTTGAGAGTGAGACAGTGTTGAGAGTGAGACAGTGTTGAGAGTGAGACAGTGTTGAGAGTGAGACAGTGTTGACAGTGAGACAGTGTTGAGAGTGAGACAGTGTTGAGAGTGAGACAGTGTTGAGAGTGAGACAGTGTTGAGAGTGAGACAGTGTTGAGAGTGAGACAGTGTTGAGAGTGAGACAGTGTTGAGAGTGAGACAGTGTTGAGAGTGAGACAGTGTTGAGAGTGAGACAGTGTTGAGAGTGAGACAGTGTTGAGAGTGAGACAGTGTTGAGAGTGAGACAGTGTTGAGAGTGAGACAGTGTTGAGAGTGAGACAGTGTTGAGAGTGAGACAGTGTTGAGAGTGAGACAGTGTTGAGAGTGAGACAGTGTTGAGAGTGAGACAGTGTTGAGAGTGAGACAGTGTTGAGAGTAGAGACAGTGTTGAGAGTAGAGACAGTGTTGAGAGTAGAGACAGTGTTGAGAGTAGAGACAGTGTTGAGAGTAGAGACAGTGTTGAGAGTAGAGACAGTGTTGAGAGTAGAGACAGTGTTGAGAGTAGAGACAGTGTTGAGAGTGAGACAGTGAGACAGTGTTGAGAGTGAGACAGTGAGACAGTGTTGAGAGTGAGACAGTGAGACAGTGTTGAGAGTGAGACAGTGAGACAGTGTTGAGAGTGAGACAGTGAGACAGTGTTGAGAGTGAGACAGTGAGACAGTGTTGAGAGTGAGACAGTGTTGAGAGTGAGACAGTGTTGAGAGTGAGACAGTGTTGAGAGTGAGACAGTGAGACAGTGTTGAGAGTGAGACAGTGTTGAGAGTGAGACAGTGTTGAGAGTGAGACAGTGAGACAGTGTTGAGAGTGAGACAGTGAGACAGTGTTGAGAGTGAGACAGTGAGACAGTGTTGAGAGTGAGACAGTGTTGAGAGTGAGACAGTGTTGAGAGTGAGACAGTGAGACAGTGAGACAGTGTTGTGTGAGACAGTGTTGACAGTGAGACAGTGTTGAGAGTGTGACAGTGACACAGTGTTGAGAGTGAGACAGTGAGACAGTGTTGAGAGTGAGACAGTGTTGAGAGTGAGACAGTGTTGAGAGTGAGACAGTGAGACAGTGTTGAGAGTGAGACAGTGTTGAGAGTGAGACAGTGTTGAGAGTGAGACAGTGAGACAGTGTTGAGAGTGAGACAGTGAGACAGTGAGACAGTGTTGAGAGTGAGACAGTGAGACAGTGTTGAGAGTGAGACAGTGAGACAGTGTTGAGAGTGAGACAGTGAGACAGTGTTGAGAGTGAGACAGTGAGACAGTGTTGAGAGTGAGACAGTGAGACAGTGTTGAGAGTGAGACAGTGAGACAGTGTTGAGAGTGAGACAGTGAGACAGTGTTGAGAGTGAGACAGTGAGACAGTGTTGAGAGTGAGACAGTGAGACAGTGTTGAGAGTGAGACAGTGAGACAGTGTTGAGAGTGAGACAGTGAGACAGTGTTGAGAGTGAGACAGTGAGACAGTGTTGAGAGTGAGACAGTGAGACAGTGTTGAGAGTGAGACAGTGAGACAGTGTTGAGAGTGAGACAGTGAGACAGTGTTGAGAGTGAGACAGTGAGACAGTGTTGAGAGTGAGACAGTGAGACAGTGTTGAGAGTGAGACAGT
The DNA here is from genome assembly GCF_056783735.1 of Eptatretus burgeri. NCBI lineage: Eukaryota > Metazoa > Chordata > Myxini > Myxiniformes > Myxinidae > Eptatretus > Eptatretus burgeri. The sequence continues at coordinate 14,510 of NW_028222017.1, forward strand.
GAGACAGTGTTGAGAGTGAGACAGTGAGACAGTGTTGAGAGTGAGACAGTGAGACAGTGTTGAGAGTGAGACAGTGTTGAGAGTGAGACAGTGTTGAGAGTGAGACAGTGAGACAGTGTTGAGAGTGAGACAGTGAGACAGTGTTGAGAGTGAGACAGTGAGACAGTGTTGAGAGTGAGACAGTGAGACAGTGAGACAGTGTTGAGAGTGAGACAGTGAGACAGTGTTGAGAGTGAGACAGTGAGACAGTGTTGAGAGTGAGACAGTGAGACAGTGTTGAGAGTGAGACAGTGAGACAGTGTTGAGAGTGAGACAGTGAGACAGTGTTGAGAGTGAGACAGTGTTGAGAGTGAGACAGTGAGACAGTGTTGAGAGTGAGACAGTGAGACAGTGTTGAGAGTGAGACAGTGAGACAGTGTTGAGAGTGAGACAGTGAGACAGTGTTGAGAGTGAGACAGTGAGACAGTGTTGAGAGTGAGACAGTGTTGAGAGTGAGACAGTGTTGAGAGTGAGACAGTGAGACAGTGTTGAGAGTGAGACAGTGAGACAGTGTTGAGAGTGAGACAGTGAGACAGTGTTGAGAGTGAGACAGTGAGACAGTGTTGAGAGTGAGACAGTGAGACAGTGTTGAGAGTGAGACAGTGAGACAGTGTTGAGAGTGAGACAGTGAGACAGTGTTGAGAGTGAGACAGTGAGACAGTGTTGAGAGTGAGACAGTGAGACAGTGTTGAGAGTGAGACAGTGAGACAGTGTTGAGAGTGAGACAGTGAGACAGTGTTGAGAGTGAGACAGTGAGACAGTGTTGAGAGTGAGACAGTGAGACAGTGTTGAGAGTGAGACAGTGAGACAGTGTTGAGAGTGAGACAGTGAGACAGTGTTGAGAGTGAGACAGTGAGACAGTGTTGAGAGTGAGACAGTGAGACAGTGTTGAGAGTGAGACAGTGAGACAGTGTTGAGAGTGAGACAGTGAGACAGTGTTGAGAGTGAGACAGTGAGACAGTGTTGAGAGTGAGACAGTGAGACAGTGTTGAGAGTGAGACAGTGAGACAGTGTTGAGAGTGAGACAGTGAGACAGTGTTGAGAGTGAGACAGTGAGACAGTGTTGAGAGTGAGACAGTGAGACAGTGTTGAGAGTGAGACAGTGAGACAGTGTTGAGAGTGAGACAGTGAGACAGTGTTGAGAGTGAGACAGTGAGACAGTGTTGAGAGTGAGACAGTGAGACAGTGTTGAGAGTGAGACAGTGAGACAGTGTTGAGAGTGAGACAGTGAGACAGTGTTGAGAGTGAGACAGTGAGACAGTGTTGAGAGTGAGACAGTGAGACAGTGTTGAGAGTGAGACAGTGAGACAGTGTTGAGAGTGAGACAGTGAGACAGTGTTGAGAGTGAGACAGTGAGACAGTGTTGAGAGTGAGACAGTGAGACAGTGTTGAGAGTGAGACAGTGAGACAGTGTTGAGAGTGAGACAGTGAGACAGTGTTGAGAGTGAGACAGTGAGACAGTGTTGAGAGTGAGACAGTGAGACAGTGTTGAGAGTGAGACAGTGAGACAGTGTTGAGAGTGAGACAGTGAGACAGTGTTGAGAGTGAGACAGTGAGACAGTGTTGAGAGTGAGACAGTGAGACAGTGTTGAGAGTGAGACAGTGAGACAGTGTTGAGAGTGAGACAGTGAGACAGTGTTGAGAGTGAGACAGTGAGACAGTGTTGAGAGTGAGACAGTGAGACAGTGTTGAGAGTGAGACAGTGAGACAGTGTTGAGAGTGAGACAGTGAGACAGTGTTGAGAGTGAGACAGTGAGACAGTGTTGAGAGTGAGACAGTGAGACAGTGTTGAGAGTGAGACAGTGAGACAGTGTTGAGAGTGAGACAGTGAGACAGTGTTGAGAGTGAGACAGTGAGACAGTGTTGAGAGTGAGACAGTGAGACAGTGTTGAGAGTGAGACAGTGAGACAGTGTTGAGAGTGAGACAGTGAGACAGTGTTGAGAGTGAGACAGTGAGACAGTGTTGAGAGTGAGACAGTGAGACAGTGTTGAGAGTGAGACAGTGAGACAGTGTTGAGAGTGAGACAGTGAGACAGTGTTGAGAGTGAGACAGTGAGACAGTGTTGAGAGTGAGACAGTGAGACAGTGAGACAGTGTTGAGAGTGAGACAGTGAGACAGTGTTGAGAGTGAGACAGTGAGACAGTGTTGAGAGTGAGACAGTGAGACAGTGTTGAGAGTGAGACAGTGAGACAGTGTTGAGAGTGAGACAGTGAGACAGTGTTGAGAGTGAGACAGTGAGACAGTGTTGAGAGTGAGACAGTGAGACAGTGTTGAGAGTGAGACAGTGAGACAGTGTTGAGAGTGAGACAGTGAGACAGTGTTGAGAGTGAGACAGTGAGACAGTGTTGAGAGTGAGACAGTGAGACAGTGTTGAGAGTGAGACAGTGAGACAGTGTTGAGAGTGAGACAGTGAGACAGTGTTGAGAGTGAGACAGTGAGACAGTGAGACAGTGTTGAGAGTGAGACAGTGAGACAGTGTTGAGAGTGAGACAGTGAGACAGTGTTGAGAGTGAGACAGTGAGACAGTGTTGAGAGTGAGACAGTGAGACAGTGTTGAGAGTGAGACAGTGAGACAGTGTTGAGAGTGAGACAGTGAGACAGTGTTGAGAGTGAGACAGTGAGACAGTGTTGAGAGTGAGACAGTGAGACAGTGTTGAGAGTGAGACAGTGAGACAGTGTTGAGAGTGAGACAGTGAGACAGTGTTGAGAGTGAGACAGTGAGACAGTGTTGAGAGTGAGACAGTGAGACAGTGTTGAGAGTGAGACAGTGAGACAGTGTTGAGAGTGAGACAGTGAGACAGTGTTGAGAGTGAGACAGTGAGACAGTGTTGAGAGTGAGACAGTGAGACAGTGAGACAGTGTTGAGAGTGAGACAGTGAGACAGTGTTGAGAGTGAGACAGTGAGACAGTGAGACAGTGTTGAGAGTGAGACAGTGAGACAGTGTTGAGAGTGAGACAGTGTTGAGAGTGAGACAGTGTTGAGAGTGAGACAGTGAGACAGTGTTGAGAGTGAGACAGTGAGACAGTGTTGAGAGTGAGACAGTGAGACAGTGTTGAGAGTGAGACAGTGAGACAGTGTTGAGAGTGAGACAGTGAGACAGTGTTGAGAGTGAGACAGTGAGACAGTGTTGAGAGTGAGACAGTGAGACAGTGAGACAGTGTTGAGAGTGAGACAGTGTTGAGAGTGAGACAGTGTTGAGAGTGAGACAGTGTTGAGAGTGAGACAGTGAGACAGTGTTGAGAGTGAGACAGTGAGACAGTGTTGAGAGTGAGACAGTGAGACAGTGTTGAGAGTGAGACAGTGAGACAGTGTTGAGAGTGAGACAGTGAGACAGTGTTGAGAGTGAGACAGTGAGACAGTGTTGAGAGTGAGACAGTGAGACAGTGTTGAGAGTGAGACAGTGAGACAGTGTTGAGAGTGAGACAGTGAGACAGTGTTGAGAGTGAGACAGTGAGACAGTGTTGAGAGTGAGACAGTGAGACAGTGAGACAGTGTTGAGAGTGAGACAGTGAGACAGTGTTGAGAGTGAGACAGTGAGACAGTGAGACAGTGTTGAGAGTGAGACAGTGAGACAGTGAGACAGTGTTGAGAGTGAGAGAGTGAGACAGTGAGACAGTGTTGAGAGTGAGACAGTGAGACAGTGTTGAGAGTGAGACAGTGAGACAGTGAGACAGTGTTGAGAGTGAGACAGTGAGACAGTGAGACAGTGTTGAGAGTGAGACAGTGAGACAGTGTTGAGAGTGAGACAGTGAGACAGTGTTGAGAGTGAGACAGTGAGACAGTGAGACAGTGTTGAGAGTGAGACAGTGAGACAGTGAGACAGTGTTGAGAGTGAGACAGTGAGACAGTGAGACAGTGTTGAGAGTGAGACAGTGAGACAGTGTTGAGAGTGAGACAGTGAGACAGTGTTGAGAGTGAGACAGTGAGACAGTGTTGAGAGTGAGACAGTGAGACAGTGTTGAGAGTGAGACAGTGAGACAGTGTTGAGAGTGAGACAGTGAGACAGTGTTGAGAGTGAGACAGTGAGACAGTGTTGAGAGTGAGACAGTGAGACAGTGTTGAGAGTGAGACAGTGAGACAGTGTTGAGAGTGAGACAGTGAGACAGTGTTGAGAGTGAGACAGTGAGACAGTGTTGAGAGTGAGACAGTGAGACAGTGTTGAGAGTGAGACAGTGAGACAGTGTTGAGAGTGAGACAGTGTTGAGAGTGAGACAGTGAGACAGTGAGACAGTGTTGAGAGTGAGACAGTGAGACAGTGTTGAGAGTGAGACAGTGAGACAGTGTTGAGAGTGAGACAGTGAGACAGTGTTGAGAGTGAGACAGTGAGACAGTGTTGAGAGTGAGACAGTGAGACAGTGTTGAGAGTGAGACAGTGAGACAGTGTTGAGAGTGAGACAGTGAGACAGTGTTGAGAGTGAGACAGTGAGACAGTGTTGAGAGTGAGACAGTGAGACAGTGTTGAGAGTGAGACAGTGAGACAGTGTTGAGAGTGAGACAGTGAGACAGTGTTGAGAGTGAGACAGTGAGACAGTGTTGAGAGTGAGACAGTGAGACAGTGTTGAGAGTGAGACAGTGAGACAGTGTTGAGAGTGAGACAGTGAGACAGTGTTGAGAGTGAGACAGTGAGACAGTGTTGAGAGTGAGACAGTGAGACAGTGTTGAGAGTGAGACAGTGAGACAGTGTTGAGAGTGAGACAGTGAGACAGTGTTGAGAGTGAGACAGTGAGACAGTGTTGAGAGTGAGACAGTGAGACAGTGTTGAGAGTGAGACAGTGAGACAGTGTTGAGAGTGAGACAGTGAGACAGTGTTGAGAGTGAGACAGTGAGACAGTGTTGAGAGTGAGACAGTGAGACAGTGTTGAGAGTGAGACAGTGAGACAGTGTTGAGAGTGAGACAGTGAGACAGTGTTGAGAGTGAGACAGTGAGACAGTGTTGAGAGTGAGACAGTGAGACAGTGTTGAGAGTGAGACAGTGAGACAGTGTTGAGAGTGAGACAGTGAGACAGTGTTGAGAGTGAGACAGTGAGACAGTGTTGAGAGTGAGACAGTGAGACAGTGTTGAGAGTGAGACAGTGAGACAGTGTTGAGAGTGAGACAGTGAGACAGTGTTGAGAGTGAGACAGTGAGACAGTGTTGAGAGTGAGACAGTGAGACAGTGTTGAGAGTGAGACAGTGAGACAGTGTTGAGAGTGAGACAGTGAGACAGTGTTGAGAGTGAGACAGTGAGACAGTGTTGAGAGTGAGACAGTGAGACAGTGTTGAGAGTGAGACAGTGAGACAGTGTTGAGAGTGAGACAGTGAGACAGTGTTGAGAGTGAGACAGTGAGACAGTGTTGAGAGTGAGACAGTGAGACAGTGTTGAGAGTGAGACAGTGAGACAGTGTTGAGAGTGAGACAGTGAGACAGTGTTGAGAGTGAGACAGTGTTGAGAGTGAGACAGTGTTGAGAGTGAGACAGTGTTGAGAGTGAGACAGTGTTGAGAGTGAGACAGTGTTGAGAGTGAGACAGTGTTGAGAGTGAGACAGTGTTGAGAGTGAGACAGTGTTGAGAGTGAGACAGTGTTGAGAGTGAGACAGTGTTGAGAGTGAGACAGTGTTGAGAGTGAGACAGTGTTGAGAGTGAGACAGTGTTGAGAGTGAGACAGTGTTGAGAGTGAGACAGTGTTGAGAGTGAGACAGTGTTGAGAGTGAGACAGTGTTGAGAGTGAGACAGTGTTGAGAGTGAGACAGTGAGACAGTGTTGAGAGTGAGACAGTGAGACAGTGTTGAGAGTGAGACAGTGTTGAGAGTGAGACAGTGTTGAGAGTGAGACAGTGTTGAGAGTGAGACAGTGAGACAGTGTTGAGAGTGAGACAGTGAGACAGTGTTGAGAGTGAGACAGTGAGACAGTGTTGAGAGTGAGACAGTGAGACAGTGAGACAGTGTTGAGAGTGAGACAGTGTTGAGAGTGAGACAGTGTTGAGAGTGAGACAGTGTTGAGAGTGAGACAGTGTTGAGAGTGAGACAGTGTTGAGAGTGAGACAGTGTTGAGAGTGAGACAGTGTTGAGAGTGAGACAGTGTTGAGAGTGAGACAGTGAGACAGTGTTGAGAGTGAGACAGTGAGACAGTGTTGAGAGTGAGACAGTGAGACAGTGTTGAGAGTGAGACAGTGAGACAGTGTTGAGAGTGAGACAGTGAGACAGTGTTGAGAGTGAGACAGTGAGACAGTGTTGAGAGTGAGACAGTGAGACAGTGTTGAGAGTGAGACAGTGAGACAGTGTTGAGAGTGAGACAGTGAGACAGTGTTGAGAGTGAGACAGTGAGACAGTGTTGAGAGTGAGACAGTGAGACAGTGTTGAGAGTGAGACAGTGAGACAGTGTTGAGAGTGAGACAGTGAGACAGTGTTGAGAGTGAGACAGTGAGACAGTGTTGAGAGTGAGACAGTGAGACAGTGTTGAGAGTGAGACAGTGAGACAGTGTTGAGAGTGAGACAGTGAGACAGTGTTGAGAGTGAGACAGTGAGACAGTGTTGAGAGTGAGACAGTGAGACAGTGTTGAGAGTGAGACAGTGAGACAGTGTTGAGAGTGAGACAGTGTTGAGAGTGAGACAGTGTTGAGAGTGAGACAGTGTTGAGACAGTGAGACAGTGTTGAGAGTGAGACAGTGAGACAGTGTTGAGAGTGAGACAGTGAGACAGTGTTGAGAGTGAGACAGTGAGACAGTGTTGAGAGTGAGACAGTGAGACAGTGTTGAGAGTGAGACAGTGAGACAGTGTTGAGAGTGAGACAGTGAGACAGTGTTGAGAGTGAGACAGTGAGACAGTGTTGAGAGTGAGACAGTGAGACAGTGTTGAGAGTGAGACAGTGAGACAGTGTTGAGAGTGAGACAGTGAGACAGTGTTGAGAGTGAGACAGTGAGACAGTGTTGAGAGTGAGACAGTGAGACAGTGTTGAGAGTGAGACAGTGAGACAGTGTTGAGAGTGAGACAGTGAGACAGTGTTGAGAGTGAGACAGTGAGACAGTGTTGAGAGTGAGACAGTGAGACAGTGTTGAGAGTGAGACAGTGTTGAGAGTGAGACAGTGTTGAGAGTGAGACAGTGTTGAGAGTGAGACAGTGAGACAGTGTTGAGAGTGAGACAGTGTTGAGAGTGAGACAGTGTTGAGAGTGAGACAGTGTTGAGAGTGAGACAGTGTTGAGAGTGAGACAGTGTTGAGAGTGAGACAGTGTTGAGAGTGAGACAGTGAGACAGTGTTGAGAGTGAGACAGTGAGACAGTGTTGAGAGTGAGACAGTGAGACAGTGTTGAGAGTGAGACAGTGAGACAGTGTTGAGAGTGAGACAGTGAGACAGTGTTGAGAGTGAGACAGTGTTGAGAGTGAGACAGTGTTGAGAGTGAGACAGTGAGACAGTGAGACAGTGTTGAGACAGTGAGACAGTGTTGAGAGTGAGACAGTGTTGAGAGTGAGACAGTGTTGAGAGTGAGACAGTGAGACAGTGTTGAGAGTGAGACAGTGAGACAGTGTTGAGAGTGAGACAGTGAGACAGTGTTGAGAGTGAGACAGTGAGACAGTGTTGAGAGTGAGACAGTGAGACAGTGTTGAGAGTGAGACAGTGAGACAGTGTTGAGAGTGAGACAGTGAGACAGTGTTGAGAGTGAGACAGTGAGACAGTGTTGAGAGTGAGACAGTGAGACAGTGTTGAGAGTGAGACAGTGAGACAGTGTTGAGAGTGAGACAGTGAGACAGTGTTGAGAGTGAGACAGTGAGACAGTGTTGAGAGTGAGACAGTGAGACAGTGTTGAGAGTGAGACAGTGAGACAGTGTTGAGAGTGAGACAGTGAGACAGTGTTGAGAGTGAGACAGTGAGACAGTGTTGAGAGTGAGACAGTGAGACAGTGTTGAGAGTGAGACAGTGAGACAGTGTTGAGAGTGAGACAGTGAGACAGTGTTGAGAGTGAGACAGTGAGACAGTGTTGAGAGTGAGACAGTGAGACAGTGTTGAGAGTGAGACAGTGAGACAGTGTTGAGAGTGAGACAGTGAGACAGTGTTGAGAGTGAGACAGTGTTGAGAGTGAGACAGTGTTGAGAGTGAGACAGTGTTGAGAGTGAGACAGTGTTGAGAGTGAGACAGTGTTGAGAGTGAGACAGTGAGACAGTGTTGAGAGTGAGACAGTGAGACAGTGTTGAGAGTGAGACAGTGAGACAGTGTTGAGAGTGAGACAGTGAGACAGTGTTGAGAGTGAGACAGTGAGACAGTGTTGAGAGTGAGACAGTGAGACAGTGTTGAGAGTGAGACAGTGAGACAGTGTTGAGAGTGAGACAGTGAGACAGTGTTGAGAGTGAGACAGTGAGACAGTGTTGAGAGTGAGACAGTGAGACAGTGTTGAGAGTGAGACAGTGAGACAGTGTTGAGAGTGAGACAGTGAGACAGTGTTGAGAGTGAGACAGTGAGACAGTGTTGAGAGTGAGACAGTGAGACAGTGTTGAGAGTGAGACAGTGAGACAGTGTTGAGAGTGAGACAGTGAGACAGTGTTGAGAGTGAGACAGTGAGACAGTGTTGAGAGTGAGACAGTGTTGACAGTGAGACAGTGTTGAGAGTGAGACAGTGTTGAGAGTGAGACAGTGTTGAGAGTGAGACAGTGTTGAGAGTGAGACAGTGTTGAGAGTGAGACAGTGTTGAGAGTGAGACAGTGTTGAGAGTGAGACAGTGTTGAGAGTGAGACAGTGTTGAGAGTGAGACAGTGTTGAGAGTGAGACAGTGTTGAGAGTGAGACAGTGTTGAGAGTGAGACAGTGTTGAGAGTGAGACAGTGTTGAGAGTGAGACAGTGTTGAGAGTGAGACAGTGTTGAGAGTGAGACAGTGTTGAGAGTGAGACAGTGTTGAGAGTGAGACAGTGTTGAGAGTGAGACAGTGTTGAGAGTGAGACAGTGTTGAGAGTGAGACAGTGTTGAGAGTGAGACAGTGTTGAGAGTGAGACAGTGTTGAGAGTGAGACAGTGTTGAGAGTGAGACAGTGTTGAGAGTGAGACAGTGTTGAGAGTGAGACAGTGTTGAGAGTGAGACAGTGTTGAGAGTGAGACAGTGTTGAGAGTGAGACAGTGTTGAGAGTGAGACAGTGTTGAGAGTGAGACAGTGTTGAGAGTGAGACAGTGTTGAGAGTGAGACAGTGTTGAGAGTGAGACAGTGTTGAGAGTGAGACAGTGTTGAGAGTGAGACAGTGAGACAGTGTTGAGAGTGAGACAGTGAGACAGTGTTGAGAGTGAGACAGTGAGACAGTGTTGAGAGTGAGACAGTGAGACAGTGTTGAGAGTGAGACAGTGAGACAGTGTTGAGAGTGAGACAGTGAGACAGTGTTGAGAGTGAGACAGTGAGACAGTGTTGAGAGTGAGACAGTGAGACAGTGTTGAGAGTGAGACAGTGAGACAGTGTTGAGAGTGAGACAGTGAGACAGTGTTGAGAGTGAGACAGTGAGACAGTGTTGAGAGTGAGACAGTGAGACAGTGTTGAGAGTGAGACAGTGAGACAGTGTTGAGAGTGAGACAGTGAGACAGTGTTGAGAGTGAGACAGTGTTGAGAGTGAGACAGTGTTGAGAGTGAGACAGTGAGACAGTGAGACAGTGTTGAGAGTGAGACAGTGAGACAGTGTTGAGAGTGAGACAGTGAGACAGTGTTGAGAGTGAGACAGTGTTGAGAGTGAGACAGTGTTGAGAGTGAGACAGTGTTGAGAGTGAGACAGTGAGACAGTGAGACAGTGTTGAGAGTGAGACAGTGAGACAGTGTTGAGAGTGAGACAGTGAGACAGTGTTGAGAGTGAGACAGTGAGACAGTGTTGAGAGTGAGACAGTGAGACAGTGTTGAGAGTGAGACAGTGAGACAGTGTTGAGAGTGAGACAGTGTTGAGAGTGAGACAGTGTTGAGAGTGAGACAGTGAGACAGTGAGACAGTGTTGAGAGTGAGACAGTGTTGAGAGTGAGACAGTGTTGAGAGTGAGACAGTGTTGAGAGTGAGACAGTGTTGAGAGTGAGACAGTGTTGAGAGTGAGACAGTGTTGAGAGTGAGACAGTGTTGAGAGTGAGACAGTGTTGAGAGTGAGACAGTGTTGAGAGTGAGACAGTGTTGAGAGTGAGACAGTGAGACAGTGTTGAGAGTGAGACAGTGAGACAGTGTTGAGAGTGAGACAGTGAGACAGTGAGACAGTGTTGAGAGTGAGACAGTGAGACAGTGTTGAGAGTGAGACAGTGAGACAGTGTTGAGAGTGAGACAGTGAGACAGTGTTGAGAGTGAGACAGTGAGACAGTGTTGAGAGTGAGACAGTGAGACAGTGTTGAGAGTGAGACAGTGAGACAGTGTTGAGAGTGAGACAGTGAGACAGTGAGACAGTGTTGAGAGTGAGACAGTGAGACAGTGAGACAGTGTTGAGAGTGAGACAGTGAGACAGTGTTGAGAGTGAGACAGTGAGACAGTGTTGAGAGTGAGACAGTGAGACAGTGTTGAGAGTGAGACAGTGTTGAGAGTGTTGAGAGTGAGACAGTGTTGAGAGTGAGACAGTGAGACAGTGTTGAGAGTGAGACAGTGAGACAGTGTTGAGAGTGAGACAGTGAGACAGTGTTGAGAGTGAGACAGTGAGACAGTGTTGAGAGTGAGACAGTGAGACAGTGAGACAGTGTTGAGAGTGAGACAGTGTTGAGAGTGAGACAGTGTTGAGAGTGAGACAGTGTTGAGAGTGAGACAGTGTTGAGAGTGAGACAGTGTTGAGAGTGAGACAGTGTTGAGAGTGAGACAGTGTTGAGAGTGAGACAGTGTTGAGAGTGAGACAGTGTTGAGAGTGAGACAGTGTTGAGAGTGAGACAGTGTTGAGAGTGAGACAGTGTTGAGAGTGAGACAGTGAGACAGTGTTGAGAGTGAGACAGTGAGACAGTGTTGAGAGTGAGACAGTGAGACAGTGTTGAGAGTGAGACAGTGAGACAGTGTTGAGAGTGAGACAGTGAGACAGTGTTGAGAGTGAGACAGTGAGACAGTGTTGAGAGTGAGACAGTGAGACAGTGTTGAGAGTGAGACAGTGAGACAGTGTTGAGAGTGAGACAGTGAGACAGTGTTGAGAGTGAGACAGTGAGACAGTGTTGAGAGTGAGACAGTGAGACAGTGTTGAGAGTGAGACAGTGAGACAGTGTTGAGAGTGAGACAGTGAGACAGTGTTGAGAGTGAGACAGTGAGACAGTGTTGAGAGTGAGACAGTGAGACAGTGTTGAGAGTGAGACAGTGAGACAGTGTTGAGAGTGAGACAGTGAGACAGTGTTGAGAGTGAGACAGTGAGACAGTGAGACAGTGTTGAGAGTGAGACAGTGAGACAGTGTTGAGAGTGAGACAGTGAGACAGTGTTGAGAGTGAGACAGTGAGACAGTGTTGAGAGTGAGACAGTGAGACAGTGTTGAGAGTGAGACAGTGAGACAGTGTTGAGAGTGAGACAGTGAGACAGTGTTGAGAGTGAGACAGTGAGACAGTGTTGAGAGTGAGACAGTGTTGAGAGTGAGACAGTGAGACAGTGAGACAGTGTTGAGAGTGAGACAGTGAGACAGTGTTGAGAGTGAGACAGTGAGACAGTGTTGAGAGTGAGACAGTGAGACAGTGTTGAGAGTGAGACAGTGAGACAGTGTTGAGAGTGAGACAGTGAGACAGTGTTGAGAGTGAGACAGTGAGACAGTGTTGAGAGTGAGACAGTGAGACAGTGTTGAGAGTGAGACAGTGAGACAGTGTTGAGAGTGAGACAGTGAGACAGTGTTGAGAGTGAGACAGTGAGACAGTGTTGAGAGTGAGACAGTGAGACAGTGTTGAGAGTGAGACAGTGAGACAGTGTTGAGAGTGAGACAGTGAGACAGTGTTGAGAGTGAGACAGTGAGACAGTGAGACAGTGTTGAGAGAGAGTGAGACAGTGAGACAGTGTTGAGAGTGAGACAGTGAGACAGTGTTGAGAGTGAGACAGTGAGACAGTGTTGAGAGTGAGACAGTGAGACAGTGTTGAGAGTGAGACAGTGAGACAGTGTTGAGAGTGAGACAGTGAGACAGTGTTGAGAGTGAGACAGTGAGACAGTGTTGAGAGTGAGACAGTGAGACAGAGTTGAGAGAGTGAGACAGTGAGACAGTGTTGAGAGTGAGACAGTGAGACAGTGTTGAGAGTGAGACAGTGAGACAGTGTTGAGAGTGAGACAGTGAGACAGTGTTGAGAGTGAGACAGTGAGACAGTGTTGAGAGTGAGACAGTGAGACAGTGTTGAGAGTGAGACAGTGAGACAGTGTTGAGAGTGAGACAGTGAGACAGTGTTGAGAGTGAGACAGTGAGACAGTGTTGAGAGTGAGACAGTGAGACAGTGTTGAGAGTGAGACAGTGAGACAGTGTTGAGAGTGAGACAGTGAGACAGTGAGACAGTGTTGAGAGTGAGACAGTGTTGAGAGTGAGACAGTGAGACAGTGTTGAGAGTGAGACAGTGAGACAGTGTTGAGAGTGAGACAGGGAGACAGTGAGACAGTGTTGAGAGTGAGAGTGAGACAGTGAGACAGTGTTGAGAGTGAGACAGTGAGACAGTGTTGAGAGTGAGACAGTGAGACAGTGTTGAGAGTGAGACAGTGAGACAGTGTTGAGAGTGAGACAGTGAGACAGTGTTGAGAGTGAGACAGTGAGACAGTGTTGAGAGTGAGACAGTGAGACAGTGTTGAGAGTGAGACAGTGAGACAGTGTTGAGAGTGAGACAGTGAGACAGTGTTGAGAGTGAGACAGTGAGACAGTGTTGAGAGTGAGACAGTGAGACAGTGTTGAGAGTGAGACAGTGAGACAGTGTTGAGAGTGAGACAGTGAGACAGTGTTGAGAGTGAGACAGTGAGACAGTGTTGAGAGTGAGACAGTGAGACAGTGTTGAGAGTGAGACAGTGAGACAGTGTTGAGAGTGAGACAGTGAGACAGTGTTGAGAGTGAGACAGTGAGACAGTGTTGAGAGTGAGACAGTGAGACAGTGTTGAGAGTGAGACAGTGAGACAGTGTTGAGAGTGAGACAGTGAGACAGTGTTGAGAGTGAGACAGTGAGACAGTGTTGAGAGTGAGACAGTGAGACAGTGTTGAGAGTGAGACAGTGAGACAGTGTTGAGAGTGAGACAGTGAGACAGTGTTGAGAGTGAGACAGTGAGACAGTGTTGAGAGTGAGACAGTGAGACAGTGTTGAGAGTGAGACAGTGAGACAGTGTTGAGAGTGAGACAGTGAGACAGTGTTGAGAGTGAGACAGTGAGACAGTGTTGAGAGTGAGACAGTGAGACAGTGTTGAGAGTGAGACAGTGAGACAGTGAGACAGTGTTGAGAGTGAGACAGTGAGACAGTGTTGAGAGTGAGACAGTGTTGAGAGTGAGACAGTGTTGAGAGTGAGACAGTGAGACAGTGAGACAGTGTTGAGAGTGAGACAGTGAGACAGTGTTGAGAGTGAGACAGTGAGACAGTGAGACAGTGTTGAGAGTGAGACAGTGAGACAGTGTTGAGAGTGAGACAGTGAGACAGTGTTGAGAGTGAGACAGTGAGACAGTGTTGAGAGTGAGACAGTGAGACAGTGTTGAGAGTGAGACAGTGAGACAGTGTTGAGAGTGAGACAGTGAGACAGTGTTGAGAGTGAGACAGTGAGACAGTGTTGAGAGTGAGACAGTGAGACAGTGTTGAGAGTGAGACAGTGAGACAGTGTTGAGAGTGAGACAGTGAGACAGTGTTGAGAGTGAGACAGTGAGACAGTGTTGAGAGTGAGACAGTGAGACAGTGTTGAGAGTGAGACAGTGAGACAGTGTTGAGAGTGAGACAGTGAGACAGTGTTGAGAGTGAGACAGTGAGACAGTGTTGAGAGTGAGACAGTGAGACAGTGAGACAGTGTTGAGAGTGAGACAGTGTTGAGAGTGAGACAGTGAGACAGTGTTGAGAGTGAGACAGTGAGACAGTGTTGAGAGTGAGACAGTGAGACAGTGTTGAGAGTGAGACAGTGAGACAGTGTTGAGAGTGAGACAGTGAGACAGTGTTGAGAGTGAGACAGTGAGACAGTGTTGAGAGTGAGACAGTGAGACAGTGTTGAGAGTGAGACAGTGAGACAGTGTTGAGAGTGAGACAGTGAGACAGTGTTGAGAGTGAGACAGTGAGACAGTGTTGAGAGTGAGACAGTGAGACAGTGTTGAGAGTGAGACAGTGAGACAGTGTTGAGAGTGAGACAGTGAGACAGTGTTGAGAGTGAGACAGTGAGACAGTGTTGAGAGTGAGACAGTGAGACAGTGCTGAGAGTGAGACAGTGAGACAGTGTTGAGAGTGAGACAGTGAGACAGTGAGACAGTGAGACAGTGAGACAGTGTTGAGAGTGAGACAGTGTTGAGAGTGAGACAGTGAGACAGTGAGACAGTGTTGAGAGTGAGACAGTGAGACAGTGTTGAGAGTGAGACAGTGAGACAGTGAGACAGTGTTGAGAGTGAGACAGTGAGACAGTGTTGAGAGTGAGACAGTGAGACAGTGTTGAGAGTGAGACAGTGAGACAGTGTTGAGAGTGAGACAGTGAGACAGTGTTGAGAGTGAGACAGTGAGACAGTGTTGAGAGTGAGACAGTGAGACAGTGTTGAGAGTGAGACAGTGAGACAGTGTTGAGAGTGAGACAGTGAGACAGTGTTGAGAGTGAGACAGTGAGACAGTGTTGAGAGTGAGACAGTGAGACAGTGTTGAGAGTGAGACAGTGAGACAGTGTTGAGAGTGAGACAGTGAGACAGTGTTGAGAGTGAGACAGTGAGACAGTGTTGAGAGTGAGACAGTGTTGAGAGTGAGACAGTGTTGAGAGTGAGACAGTGTTGAGAGTGAGACAGTGTTGAGAGTGAGACAGTGAGACAGTGTTGAGAGTGAGACAGTGAGACAGTGTTGAGAGTGAGACAGTGAGACAGTGTTGAGAGTGAGACAGTGAGACAGTGTTGAGAGTGAGACAGTGAGACAGTGTTGAGAGTGAGACAGTGAGACAGTGTTGAGAGTGAGACAGTGAGACAGTGTTGAGAGTGAGACAGTGAGACAGTGTTGAGAGTGAGACAGTGAGACAGTGTTGAGAGTGAGACAGTGAGACAGTGTTGAGAGTGAGACAGTGAGACAGTGTTGAGAGTGAGACAGTGAGACAGTGTTGAGAGTGAGACAGTGAGACAGTGTTGAGAGTGAGACAGTGAGACAGTGTTGAGAGTGAGACAGTGAGACAGTGTTGAGAGTGAGACAGTGAGACAGTGTTGAGAGTGAGACAGTGAGACAGTGTTGAGAGTGAGACAGTGAGACAGTGCTGAGAGTGAGACAGTGAGACAGTGTTGAGAGTGAGACAGTGAGACAGTGTTGAGAGTGAGACAGTGAGACAGTGTTGAGAGTGAGACAGTGAGACAGTGAGACAGTGTTGAGAGTGAGACAGTGAGACAGTGAGACAGTGTTGAGAGTGAGACAGTGTTGAGAGTGAGACAGTGTTGAGAGTGAGACAGTGAGACAGTGAGACAGTGTTGAGAGTGAGACAGTGAGACAGTGAGACAGTGTTGAGAGTGAGACAGTGAGACAGTGAGACAGTGTTGAGAGTGAGACAGTGAGACAGTGTTGAGAGTGAGACAGTGAGACAGTGAGACAGTGTTGAGAGTGAGACAGTGAGACAGTGTTGAGAGTGAGACAGTGAGACAGTGTTGAGAGTGAGACAGTGAGACAGTGTTGAGAGTGAGACAGTGAGACAGTGTTGAGAGTGAGACAGTGAGACAGTGTTGAGAGTGAGACAGTGTTGACAGTGAGACAGTGTTGACAGTGAGACAGTGTTGACAGTGAGACAGTGTTGACAGTGAGACAGTGTTGACAGTGAGACAGTGTTGACAGTGAGACAGTGTTGAGAGTGAGACAGTGTTGAGAGTGAGACAGTGTTGAGAGTGAGACAGTGTTGAGAGTGAGACAGTGTTGAGAGTGAGACAGTGAGACAGTGTTGAGAGTGAGACAGTGTTGAGAGTGAGACAGTGTTGAGAGTGAGACAGTGTTGAGAGTGAGACAGTGTTGACAGTGAGACAGTGTTGAGAGTGAGACAGTGTTGAGAGTGAGACAGTGTTGAGAGTGAGACAGTGTTGAGAGTGAGACAGTGTTGAGAGTGAGACAGTGAGACAGTGTTGAGAGTGAGACAGTGAGACAGTGTTGAGAGTGAGACAGTGTTGAGAGTGAGACAGTGTTGAGAGTGAGACAGTGTTGAGAGTGAGACAGTGTTGAGAGTGAGACAGTGTTGAGAGTGAGACAGTGTTGAGAGTGAGACAGTGTTGAGAGTGAGACAGTGTTGAGAGTGAGACAGTGTTGAGAGTGAGACAGTGTTGAGAGTGAGACAGTGTTGAGAGTGAGACAGTGTTGAGAGTGAGACAGTGTTGAGAGTGAGACAGTGTTGAGAGTGAGACAGTGTTGAGAGTGAGACAGTGTTGAGAGTGAGACAGTGAGACAGTGAGACAGTGTTGAGAGTGAGACAGTGAGACAGTGAGACAGTGTTGAGAGTGAGACAGTGAGACAGTGTTGAGAGTGAGACAGTGAGACAGTGTTGAGAGTGAGACAGTGAGACAGTGTTGAGAGTGAGACAGTGAGACAGTGTTGAGAGTGAGACAGTGAGACAGTGTTGAGAGTGAGACAGTGAGACAGTGTTGAGAGTGAGACAGTGAGACAGTGTTGAGAGTGAGACAGTGAGACAGTGTTGAGAGTGAGACAGTGAGACAGTGTTGAGAGTGAGACAGTGAGACAGTGAGACAGTGTTGAGAGTGAGACAGTGAGACAGTGTTGAGAGTGAGACAGTGAGACAGTGTTGAGAGTGAGACAGTGAGACAGTGTTGAGAGTGAGACAGTGAGACAGTGTTGAGAGTGAGACAGTGAGACAGTGTTGAGAGTGAGACAGTGAGACAGTGTTGAGAGTGAGACAGTGAGACAGTGTTGAGAGTGAGACAGTGAGACAGTGTTGAGAGTGAGACAGTGAGACAGTGTTGAGAGTGAGACAGTGAGACAGTGTTGAGAGTGAGACAGTGAGACAGTGTTGAGAGTGAGACAGTGAGACAGTGTTGAGAGTGAGACAGTGAGACAGTGTTGAGAGTGAGACAGTGAGACAGTGTTGAGAGTGAGACAGTGAGACAGTGTTGAGAGTGAGACAGTGAGACAGTGTTGAGAGTGAGACAGTGAGACAGTGTTGAGAGTGAGACAGTGAGACAGTGTTGAGAGTGAGACAGTGAGACAGTGTTGAGAGTGAGACAGTGAGACAGTGTTGAGAGTGAGACAGTGAGACAGTGTTGAGAGTGAGACAGTGAGACAGTGTTGAGAGTGAGACAGTGAGACAGTGTTGAGAGTGAGACAGTGAGACAGTGTTGAGAGTGAGACAGTGAGACAGTGTTGAGAGTGAGACAGTGAGACAGTGTTGAGAGTGAGACAGTGAGACAGTGTTGAGAGTGAGACAGTGAGACAGTGTTGAGAGTGAGACAGTGAGACAGTGTTGAGAGTGAGACAGTGAGACAGTGTTGAGAGTGAGACAGTGAGACAGTGTTGAGAGTGAGACAGTGAGACAGTGTTGAGAGTGAGACAGTGAGACAGTGTTGAGAGTGAGACAGTGAGACAGTGTTGAGAGTGAGACAGTGAGACAGTGTTGAGAGTGAGACAGTGAGACAGTGTTGAGAGTGAGACAGTGAGACAGTGTTGAGAGTGAGACAGTGAGACAGTGTTGAGAGTGAGACAGTGAGACAGTGTTGAGAGTGAGACAGTGAGACAGTGTTGAGAGTGAGACAGTGAGACAGTGTTGAGAGTGAGACAGTGAGACAGTGTTGAGAGTGAGACAGTGAGACAGTGTTGAGAGTGAGACAGTGAGACAGTGTTGAGAGTGAGACAGTGAGACAGTGTTGAGAGTGAGACAGTGAGACAGTGTTGAGAGTGAGACAGTGAGACAGTGTTGAGAGTGAGACAGTGAGACAGTGTTGAGAGTGAGACAGTGAGACAGTGTTGAGAGTGAGACAGTGAGACAGTGAGACAGTGTTGAGAGTGAGACAGTGAGACAGTGTTGAGAGTGAGACAGTGAGACAGTGTTGAGAGTGAGACAGTGAGACAGTGTTGAGAGTGAGACAGTGAGACAGTGTTGAGAGTGAGACAGTGAGACAGTGTTGAGAGTGAGACAGTGAGACAGTGTTGAGAGTGAGACAGTGAGACAGTGTTGAGAGTGAGACAGTGAGACAGTGTTGAGAGTGAGACAGTGAGACAGTGTTGAGAGTGAGACAGTGAGACAGTGTTGAGAGTGAGACAGTGAGACAGTGTTGAGAGTGAGACAGTGAGACAGTGTTGAGAGTGAGACAGTGAGACAGTGTTGAGAGTGAGACAGTGAGACAGTGTTGAGAGTGAGACAGTGAGACAGTGAGACAGTGAGACAGTGAGACAGTGTTGAGA
Organism: Eptatretus burgeri; assembly: GCF_056783735.1. NCBI lineage: Eukaryota > Metazoa > Chordata > Myxini > Myxiniformes > Myxinidae > Eptatretus > Eptatretus burgeri. Next base: position 32,976 of record NW_028222017.1, read on the forward strand.
GTGAGACAGTGAGACAGTGAGACAGTGTTGAGAGTGAGACAGTGAGACAGTGTTGAGAGTGAGACAGTGAGACAGTGTTGAGAGTGAGACAGTGAGACAGTGTTGAGAGTGAGACAGTGAGACAGTGTTGAGAGTGAGACAGTGAGACAGTGTTGAGAGTGAGACAGTGAGACAGTGTTGAGAGTGAGACAGTGAGACAGTGTTGAGAGTGAGACAGTGAGACAGTGTTGAGAGTGAGACAGTGAGACAGTGTTGAGAGTGAGACAGTGAGACAGTGTTGAGAGTGAGACAGTGAGACAGTGTTGAGAGTGAGACAGTGAGACAGTGTTGAGAGTGAGACAGTGAGACAGTGTTGAGAGTGAGACAGTGAGACAGTGTTGAGAGTGAGACAGTGAGACAGTGTTGAGAGTGAGACAGTGAGACAGTGTTGAGAGTGAGACAGTGAGACAGTGTTGAGAGTGAGACAGTGAGACAGTGTTGAGAGTGAGACAGTGAGACAGTGTTGAGAGTGAGACAGTGAGACAGTGTTGAGAGTGAGACAGTGAGACAGTGTTGAGAGTGAGACAGTGAGACAGTGTTGAGAGTGAGACAGTGAGACAGTGTTGAGAGTGAGACAGTGAGACAGTGTTGAGAGTGAGACAGTGAGACAGTGTTGAGAGTGAGACAGTGAGACAGTGTTGAGAGTGAGACAGTGAGACAGTGTTGAGAGTGAGACAGTGAGACAGTGTTGAGAGTGAGACAGTGAGACAGTGTTGAGAGTGAGACAGTGAGACAGTGTTGAGAGTGAGACAGTGAGACAGTGTTGAGAGTGAGACAGTGAGACAGTGTTGAGAGTGAGACAGTGAGACAGTGTTGAGAGTGAGACAGTGAGACAGTGTTGAGAGTGAGACAGTGAGACAGTGTTGAGAGTGAGACAGTGAGACAGTGTTGAGAGTGAGAGAGTGAGACAGTGAGACAGTGTTGAGAGTGAGAGAGTGAGACAGTGAGACAGTGTTGAGAGTGAGACAGTGAGACAGTGTTGAGAGTGAGACAGTGAGACAGTGTTGAGAGTGAGACAGTGAGACAGTGTTGAGAGTGAGACAGTGAGACAGTGAGACAGTGTTGAGAGTGAGACAGTGAGACAGTGAGACAGTGTTGAGAGTGAGACAGTGAGACAGTGAGACAGTGTTGAGAGTGAGACAGTGAGACAGTGTTGAGAGTGAGACAGTGAGACAGTGTTGAGAGTGAGACAGTGAGACAGTGAGACAGTGTTGAGAGTGAGACAGTGAGACAGTGAGACAGTGTTGAGAGTGAGACAGTGAGACAGTGAGACAGTGTTGAGAGTGAGACAGTGAGACAGTGAGACAGTGTTGAGAGTGAGACAGTGAGACAGTGTTGAGAGTGAGACAGTGAGACAGTGAGACAGTGTTGAGAGTGAGACAGTGAGACAGTGAGACAGTGTTGAGAGTGAGACAGTGAGACAGTGAGACAGTGTTGAGAGTGAGACAGTGAGACAGTGAGACAGTGTTGAGAGTGAGACAGTGAGACAGTGAGACAGTGTTGAGAGTGAGACAGTGAGACAGTGAGACAGTGTTGAGAGTGAGACAGTGAGACAGTGAGACAGTGTTGAGAGTGAGACAGTGAGACAGTGAGACAGTGTTGAGAGTGAGACAGTGTTGAGAGTGAGACAGTGTTGAGAGTGAGACAGTGTTGAGAGAGTGAGACAGTGTTGAGAGTGAGACAGTGTTGAGAGTGAGACAGTGTTGAGAGTGAGACAGTGTTGAGAGTGAGACAGTGTTGAGAGTGAGACAGTGTTGAGAGTGAGACAGTGTTGAGAGTGAGACAGTGTTGAGAGTGAGACAGTGTTGAGAGTGAGACAGTGAGACAGTGAGACAGTGTTGAGAGTGAGACAGTGAGACAGTGAGACAGTGTTGAGAGTGAGACAGTGAGACAGTGAGACAGTGTTGAGAGTGAGACAGTGAGACAGTGAGACAGTGTTGAGAGTGAGACAGTGTTGAGAGTGAGACAGTGTTGAGAGTGAGACAGTGTTGAGAGTGAGACAGTGTTGAGAGTGAGACAGTGTTGAGACAGTGAGACAGTGTTGAGACAGTGAGACAGTGTTGAGAGTGAGACAGTGAGACAGTGTTGAGAGTGAGACAGTGAGACAGTGTTGAGAGTGAGACAGTGAGACAGTGTTGAGAGTGAGACAGTGTTGAGAGTGAGACAGTGAGACAGTGTTGAGAGTGAGACAGTGTTGAGAGTGAGACAGTGTTGAGAGTGAGACAGTGTTGAGAGTGAGACAGTGTTGAGAGTGAGACAGTGTTGAGAGTGAGACAGTGTTGAGAGTGAGACAGTGTTGAGAGTGAGACAGTGTTGAGAGTGAGACAGTGTTGAGAGTGAGACAGTGTTGAGAGTGAGACAGTGTTGAGAGTGAGACAGTGTTGAGAGTGAGACAGTGTTGAGAGTGAGACAGTGTTGAGAGTGAGACAGTGTTGAGAGTGAGACAGTGTTGAGAGTGAGACAGTGTTGAGAGTGAGACAGTGTTGAGAGTGAGACAGTGTTGAGAGTGAGACAGTGTTGAGAGTGAGACAGTGAGACAGTGAGACAGTGTTGAGAGTGAGACAGTGAGACAGTGAGACAGTGTTGAGAGTGAGACAGTGAGACAGTGAGACAGTGTTGAGAGTGAGACAGTGAGACAGTGAGACAGTGTTGAGAGTGAGACAGTGAGACAGTGAGACAGTGTTGAGAGTGAGACAGTGTTGAGAGTGAGACAGTGTTGAGACAGTGAGACAGTGTTGAGAGTGAGACAGTGAGACAGTGTTGAGAGTGAGACAGTGAGACAGTGTTGAGAGTGAGACAGTGAGACAGTGTTGAGAGTGAGACAGTGTTGAGAGTGAGACAGTGAGACAGTGTTGAGAGTGAGACAGTGAGACAGTGTTGAGAGTGAGACAGTGAGACAGTGTTGAGAGTGAGACAGTGAGACAGTGTTGAGAGTGAGACAGTGAGACAGTGTTGAGAGTGAGACAGTGAGACAGTGTTGAGAGTGAGACAGTGAGACAGTGTTGAGAGTGAGACAGTGAGACAGTGTTGAGAGTGAGACAGTGAGACAGTGTTGAGAGTGAGACAGTGTTGAGAGTGAGACAGTGTTGAGAGTGAGACAGTGTTGAGAGTGAGACAGTGTTGAGAGTGAGACAGTGTTGAGAGTGAGACAGTGTTGAGAGTGAGACAGTGTTGAGAGTGAGACAGTGTTGAGAGTGAGACAGTGTTGAGAGTGAGACAGTGTTGAGAGTGAGACAGTGTTGAGAGTGAGACAGTGTTGAGAGTGAGACAGTGAGACAGTGTTGAGAGTGAGACAGTGAGACAGTGTTGAGAGTGAGACAGTGAGACAGTGTTGAGAGTGAGACAGTGAGACAGTGTTGAGAGTGAGACAGTGAGACAGTGTTGAGAGTGAGACAGTGAGACAGTGTTGAGAGTGAGACAGTGTTGAGAGTGAGACAGTGAGACAGTGAGACAGTGTTGAGAGTGAGACAGTGAGACAGTGAGACAGTGTTGAGAGTGAGACAGTGAGACAGTGAGACAGTGTTGAGAGTGAGACAGTGAGACAGTGAGACAGTGTTGAGAGTGAGACAGTGAGACAGTGAGACAGTGTTGAGAGTGAGACAGTGAGAGAGTGAGACAGTGTTGAGAGTGAGACAGTGTTGAGAGTGAGACAGTGTTGAGAGTGAGACAGTGTTGAGAGTGAGACAGTGTTGAGAGTGAGACAGTGTTGAGAGTGAGACAGTGTTGAGAGTGAGACAGTGTTGAGAGTGAGACAGTGTTGAGAGTGAGACAGTGTTGAGAGTGAGACAGTGTTGAGAGTGAGACAGTGTTGAGAGTGAGACAGTGTTGAGAGTGAGACAGTGTTGAGAGTGAGACAGTGTTGAGAGTGAGACAGTGTTGAGAGTGAGACAGTGTTGAGAGTGAGACAGTGTTGAGAGTGAGACAGTGTTGAGAGTGAGACAGTGTTGAGAGTGAGACAGTGTTGAGAGTGAGACAGTGTTGAGAGTGAGACAGTGTTGAGAGTGAGACAGTGAGACAGTGAGACAGTGTTGAGAGTGAGACAGTGAGACAGTGAGACAGTGTTGAGAGTGAGACAGTGAGACAGTGAGACAGTGTTGAGAGTGAGACAGTGAGACAGTGAGACAGTGTTGAGAGTGAGACAGTGAGACAGTGAGACAGTGTTGAGAGTGAGACAGTGTTGAGACAGTGAGACAGTGTTGAGAGTGAGACAGTGAGACAGTGTTGAGAGTGAGACAGTGAGACAGTGTTGAGAGTGAGACAGTGAGACAGTGTTGAGAGTGAGACAGTGAGACAGTGTTGAGAGTGAGACAGTGAGACAGTGTTGAGAGTGAGACAGTGAGACAGTGTTGAGAGTGAGACAGTGAGACAGTGTTGAGAGTGAGACAGTGAGACAGTGTTGAGAGTGAGACAGTGAGACAGTGTTGAGAGTGAGACAGTGAGACAGTGTTGAGAGTGAGACAGTGAGACAGTGTTGAGAGTGAGACAGTGAGACAGTGTTGAGAGTGAGACAGTGTGACAGTGTTGAGAGTGAGACAGTGTTGAGAGTGAGACAGTGTTGAGAGTGAGACAGTGTTGAGAGTGAGACAGTGTTGAGAGTGAGACAGTGTTGAGAGTGAGACAGTGTTGAGAGTGAGACAGTGTTGAGAGTGAGACAGTGTTGAGAGTGAGACAGTGTTGAGAGTGAGACAGTGTTGAGAGTGAGACAGTGTTGAGAGTGAGACAGTGTTGAGAGTGAGACAGTGTTGAGAGTGAGACAGTGTTGAGAGTGAGACAGTGTTGAGAGTGAGACAGTGTTGAGAGTGAGACAGTGTTGAGAGTGAGACAGTGTTGAGAGTGAGACAGTGTTGAGAGTGAGACAGTGTTGAGAGTGAGACAGTGTTGAGAGTGAGACAGTGTTGAGAGTGAGACAGTGTTGAGAGTGAGACAGTGAGACAGTGAGACAGTGTTGAGAGTGAGACAGTGAGACAGTGAGACAGTGTTGAGAGTGAGACAGTGAGACAGTGAGACAGTGTTGAGAGTGAGACAGTGTTGAGAGTGAGACAGTGAGACAGTGAGACAGTGTTGAGAGTGAGACAGTGAGACAGTGAGACAGTGTTGAGAGTGAGACAGTGAGACAGTGAGACAGTGTTGAGAGTGAGACAGTGAGACAGTGAGACAGTGTTGAGAGTGAGACAGTGAGACAGTGAGACAGTGTTGAGAGTGAGACAGTGAGACAGTGAGACAGTGTTGAGAGTGAGACAGTGAGACAGTGAGACAGTGTTGAGAGTGAGACAGTGTTGAGAGTGAGACAGTGTTGAGAGTGAGACAGTGTTGAGAGTGAGACAGTGAGACAGTGAGACAGTGTTGAGAGTGAGACAGTGAGACAGTGAGACAGTGTTGAGAGTGAGACAGTGAGACAGTGAGACAGTGTTGAGAGTGAGACAGTGAGACAGTGAGACAGTGTTGAGAGTGAGACAGTGAGACAGTGAGACAGTGTTGAGAGTGAGACAGTGAGACAGTGAGACAGTGTTGAGAGTGAGACAGTGAGACAGTGAGACAGTGTTGAGAGTGAGACAGTGAGACAGTGAGACAGTGTTGAGAGTGAGACAGTGAGACAGTGAGACAGTGTTGAGAGTGAGACAGTGAGACAGTGAGACAGTGTTGAGAGTGAGACAGTGAGACAGTGAGACAGTGTTGAGAGTGAGACAGTGAGACAGTGAGACAGTGTTGAGAGTGAGACAGTGAGACAGTGAGACAGTGTTGAGAGTGAGACAGTGAGACAGTGAGACAGTGTTGAGAGTGAGACAGTGAGACAGTGTTGAGAGTGAGACAGTGAGACAGTGTTGAGAGTGAGACAGTGAGACAGTGTTGAGAGTGAGACAGTGAGACAGTGTTGAGAGTGAGACAGTGAGACAGTGTTGAGAGTGAGACAGTGAGACAGTGTTGAGAGTGAGACAGTGAGACAGTGTTGAGAGTGAGACAGTGAGACAGTGTTGAGAGTGAGACAGTGAGACAGTGTTGAGAGTGAGACAGTGAGACAGTGTTGAGAGTGAGACAGTGAGACAGTGTTGAGAGTGAGACAGTGAGACAGTGAGACAGTGTTGAGAGTGAGACAGTGAGACAGTGTTGAGAGTGAGACAGTGAGACAGTGTTGAGAGTGAGACAGTGAGACAGTGTTGAGAGTGAGACAGTGAGACAGTGTTGAGAGTGAGACAGTGAGACAGTGTTGAGAGTGAGACAGTGAGACAGTGTTGAGAGTGAGACAGTGAGACAGTGTTGAGAGTGAGACAGTGAGACAGTGTTGAGAGTGAGACAGTGAGACAGTGTTGAGAGTGAGACAGTGAGACAGTGTTGAGAGTGAGACAGTGAGACAGTGTTGAGAGTGAGACAGTGAGACAGTGTTGAGAGTGAGACAGTGAGACAGTGTTGAGAGTGAGACAGTGAGACAGTGTTGAGAGTGAGACAGTGAGACAGTGTTGAGAGTGAGACAGTGAGACAGTGTTGAGAGTGAGACAGTGAGACAGTGTTGAGAGTGAGACAGTGAGACAGTGTTGAGAGTGAGACAGTGAGACAGTGTTGAGAGTGAGACAGTGAGACAGTGTTGAGAGTGAGACAGTGAGACAGTGTTGAGAGTGAGACAGTGAGACAGTGTTGAGAGTGAGACAGTGAGACAGTGTTGAGAGTGAGACAGTGAGACAGTGTTGAGAGTGAGACAGTGAGAGAGTGAGACAGTGTTGAGAGTGAGACAGTGTTGAGAGTGAGACAGTGTTGAGAGTGAGACAGTGTTGAGAGTGAGACAGTGTTGAGAGTGAGACAGTGTTGAGAGTGAGACAGTGTTGAGAGTGAGACAGTGTTGAGAGTGAGACAGTGTTGAGAGTGAGACAGTGTTGAGAGTGAGACAGTGTTGAGAGTGAGACAGTGTTGAGAGTGAGACAGTGTTGAGAGTGAGACAGTGTTGAGAGTGAGACAGTGTTGAGAGTGAGACAGTGTTGAGAGTGAGACAGTGTTGAGAGTGAGACAGTGTTGAGAGTGAGACAGTGTTGAGAGTGAGACAGTGTTGAGAGTGAGACAGTGTTGAGAGTGAGACAGTGTTGAGAGTGAGACAGTGTTGAGAGTGAGACAGTGTTGAGAGTGAGACAGTGTTGAGAGTGAGACAGTGTTGAGAGTGAGACAGTGTTGAGAGTGAGACAGTGTTGAGAGTGAGACAGTGTTGAGAGTGAGACAGTGTTGAGAGTGAGACAGTGTTGAGAGTGAGACAGTGTTGAGAGTGAGACAGTGTTGAGAGTGAGACAGTGTTGAGAGTGAGACAGTGTTGAGAGTGAGACAGTGTTGAGAGTGAGACAGTGTTGAGAGTGAGACAGTGTTGAGAGTGAGACAGTGTTGAGAGTGAGACAGTGTTGAGAGTGAGACAGTGTTGAGAGTGAGACAGTGTTGAGAGTGAGACAGTGTTGAGAGTGAGACAGTGTTGAGAGTGAGACAGTGTTGAGAGTGAGACAGTGTTGAGAGTGAGACAGTGTTGAGAGTGAGACAGTGTTGAGAGTGAGACAGTGTTGAGAGTGAGACAGTGTTGAGAGTGAGACAGTGTTGAGAGTGAGACAGTGTTGAGAGTGAGACAGTGTTGAGAGTGAGACAGTGTTGAGAGTGAGACAGTGTTGAGAGTGAGACAGTGAGACAGTGAGACAGTGTTGAGAGTGAGACAGTGAGACAGTGAGACAGTGTTGAGAGTGAGACAGTGTTGAGAGTGAGACAGTGAGACAGTGAGACAGTGTTGAGAGTGAGACAGTGTTGAGAGTGAGACAGTGAGACAGTGTTGAGAGTGAGACAGTGAGACAGTGTTGAGAGTGAGACAGTGTTGAGAGTGAGACAGTGAGACAGTGTTGAGAGTGAGACAGTGTTGAGAGTGAGACAGTGAGACAGTGTTGAGAGTGAGACAGTGAGACAGTGTTGAGAGTGAGACAGTGAGACAGTGTTGAGAGTGAGACAGTGAGACAGTGTTGAGAGTGAGACAGTGAGACAGTGTTGAGAGTGAGACAGTGAGACAGTGTTGAGAGTGAGACAGTGAGACAGTGTTGAGAGTGAGACAGTGAGACAGTGTTGAGAGTGAGACAGTGAGACAGTGTTGAGAGTGAGACAGTGAGACAGTGTTGAGAGTGAGACAGTGAGACAGTGTTGAGAGTGAGACAGTGAGACAGTGTTGAGAGTGAGACAGTGAGACAGTGTTGAGAGTGAGACAGTGAGACAGTGTTGAGAGTGAGACAGTGAGACAGTGTTGAGAGTGAGACAGTGAGACAGTGTTGAGAGTGAGACAGTGAGACAGTGTTGAGAGTGAGACAGTGAGACAGTGTTGAGAGTGAGACAGTGAGACAGTGTTGAGAGTGAGACAGTGAGACAGTGTTGAGAGTGAGACAGTGAGACAGTGTTGAGAGTGAGACAGTGAGACAGTGTTGAGAGTGAGACAGTGAGACAGTGTTGAGAGTGAGACAGTGAGACAGTGTTGAGAGTGAGACAGTGAGACAGTGTTGAGAGTGAGACAGTGAGACAGTGTTGAGAGTGAGACAGTGAGACAGTGTTGAGAGTGAGACAGTGAGACAGTGTTGAGAGTGAGACAGTGTTGAGAGTGAGACAGTGTTGAGAGTGAGACAGTGTTGAGAGTGAGACAGTGTTGAGAGTGAGACAGTGTTGAGAGAGTGAGACAGTGTTGAGAGTGAGACAGTGTTGAGAGTGAGACAGTGTTGAGAGTGAGACAGTGTTGAGAGTGAGACAGTGTTGAGAGTGAGACAGTGTTGAGAGTGAGACAGTGTTGAGAGTGAGACAGTGTTGAGAGTGAGACAGTGTTGAGAGTGAGACAGTGTTGAGAGTGAGACAGTGTTGAGAGTGAGACAGTGTTGAGAGTGAGACAGTGTTGAGAGTGAGACAGTGTTGAGAGTGAGACAGTGTTGAGAGTGAGACAGTGTTGAGAGTGAGACAGTGTTGAGAGTGAGACAGTGTTGAGAGTGAGACAGTGTTGAGAGTGAGACAGTGTTGAGAGTGAGACAGTGTTGAGAGTGAGACAGTGTTGAGAGTGAGACAGTGTTGAGAGTGAGACAGTGTTGAGAGTGAGACAGTGTTGAGAGTGAGACAGTGTTGAGAGTGAGACAGTGTTGAGAGTGAGACAGTGTTGAGAGTGAGACAGTGTTGAGAGTGAGACAGTGTTGAGAGTGAGACAGTGTTGAGAGTGAGACAGTGTTGAGAGTGAGACAGTGTTGAGAGTGAGACAGTGTTGAGAGTGAGACAGTGTTGAGAGTGAGACAGTGTTGAGAGTGAGACAGTGTTGAGAGTGAGACAGTGTTGAGAGTGAGACAGTGTTGAGAGTGAGACAGTGAGACAGTGTTGAGAGTGAGACAGTGAGACAGTGAGACAGTGTTGAGAGTGAGACAGTGAGACAGTGAGACAGTGTTGAGAGTGAGACAGTGAGACAGTGAGACAGTGTTGAGAGTGAGACAGTGAGACAGTGAGACAGTGAGACAGTGAGACAGTGAGACAGTGAGACAGTGAGACAGTGTTGAGAGTGAGACAGTGAGACAGTGTTGAGAGTGAGACAGTGAGACAGTGTTGAGAGTGAGACAGTGAGACAGTGTTGAGAGTGAGACAGTGAGACAGTGTTGAGAGTGAGACAGTGAGACAGTGTTGAGAGTGAGACAGTGAGACAGTGTTGAGAGTGAGACAGTGAGACAGTGTTGAGAGTGAGACAGTGAGACAGTGTTGAGAGTGAGACAGTGAGACAGTGTTGAGAGTGAGACAGTGAGACAGTGTTGAGAGTGAGACAGTGAGACAGTGTTGAGAGTGAGACAGTGAGACAGTGTTGAGAGTGAGACAGTGACACAGTGTTGAGAGTGAGACAGTGAGACAGTGTTGAGAGTGAGACAGTGAGACAGTGTTGAGAGTGAGACAGTGAGACAGTGTTGAGAGTGAGACAGTGAGACAGTGTTGAGAGTGAGACAGTGAGACAGTGTTGAGAGTGAGACAGTGAGACAGTGTTGAGAGTGAGACAGTGAGACAGTGTTGAGAGTGAGACAGTGAGACAGTGTTGAGAGTGAGACAGTGAGACAGTGTTGAGAGTGAGACAGTGAGACAGTGTTGAGAGTGAGACAGTGAGACAGTGTTGAGAGTGAGACAGTGAGACAGTGAGACAGTGTTGAGAGTGAGATAGTGAGACAGTGTTGAGAGTGAGAGAGTGAGACAGTGAGACAGTGTTGAGAGTGAGAGAGTGAGACAGTGAGACAGTGTTGAGAGTGAGACAGTGAGACAGTGTTGAGAGTGAGACAGTGAGACAGTGTTGAGAGTGAGACAGTGAGACAGTGTTGAGAGTGAGACAGTGAGACAGTGAGACAGTGTTGAGAGTGAGACAGTGAGACAGTGAGACAGTGTTGAGAGTGAGACAGTGAGACAGTGAGACAGTGTTGAGAGTGAGACAGTGAGACAGTGTTGAGAGTGAGACAGTGAGACAGTGTTGAGAGTGAGACAGTGAGACAGTGAGACAGTGTTGAGAGTGAGACAGTGAGACAGTGAGACAGTGTTGAGAGTGAGACAGTGAGACAGTGAGACAGTGTTGAGAGTGAGACAGTGAGACAGTGTTGAGAGTGAGACAGTGAGACAGTGAGACAGTGTTGAGAGTGAGACAGTGAGACAGTGAGACAGTGTTGAGAGTGAGACAGTGAGACAGTGAGACAGTGTTGAGAGTGAGACAGTGAGACAGTGAGACAGTGTTGAGAGTGAGACAGTGAGACAGTGAGACAGTGTTGAGAGTGAGACAGTGAGACAGTGAGACAGTGTTGAGAGTGAGACAGTGAGACAGTGAGACAGTGTTGAGAGTGAGACAGTGAGACAGTGAGACAGTGTTGAGAGTGAGACAGTGTTGAGAGTGAGACAGTGTTGAGAGTGAGACAGTGTTGAGAGTGAGACAGTGTTGAGAGTGAGACAGTGTTGAGAGTGAGACAGTGTTGAGAGTGAGACAGTGTTGAGAGTGAGACAGTGTTGAGAGTGAGACAGTGTTGAGAGTGAGACAGTGTTGAGAGTGAGACAGTGTTGAGAGTGAGACAGTGTTGAGAGTGAGACAGTGTTGAGAGTGAGACAGTGTTGAGAGTGAGACAGTGAGACAGTGAGACAGTGTTGAGAGTGAGACAGTGAGACAGTGAGACAGTGTTGAGAGTGAGACAGTGAGACAGTGAGACAGTGTTGAGAGTGAGACAGTGAGACAGTGAGACAGTGTTGAGAGTGAGACAGTGTTGAGAGTGAGACAGTGTTGAGAGTGAGACAGTGAGACAGTGTTGAGAGTGAGACAGTGAGACAGTGTTGAGAGTGAGACAGTGAGACAGTGTTGAGAGTGAGACAGTGAGACAGTGTTGAGAGTGAGACAGTGTTGAGAGTGAGACAGTGTTGAGAGTGAGACAGTGTTGAGAGTGAGACAGTGAGACAGTGTTGAGAGTGAGACAGTGTTGAGAGTGAGACAGTGTTGAGAGTGAGACAGTGTTGAGAGTGAGACAGTGTTGAGAGTGAGACAGTGTTGAGAGTGAGACAGTGTTGAGAGTGAGACAGTGTTGAGAGTGAGACAGTGTTGAGAGTGAGACAGTGTTGAGAGTGAGACAGTGTTGAGAGTGAGACAGTGTTGAGAGTGAGACAGTGTTGAGAGTGAGACAGTGTTGAGAGTGAGACAGTGTTGAGAGTGAGACAGTGTTGAGAGTGAGACAGTGTTGAGAGTGAGACAGTGTTGAGAGTGAGACAGTGAGACAGTGAGACAGTGTTGAGAGTGAGACAGTGAGACAGTGAGACAGTGTTGAGAGTGAGACAGTGAGACAGTGAGACAGTGTTGAGAGTGAGACAGTGAGACAGTGTTGAGAGTGAGACAGTGAGACAGTGTTGAGAGTGAGACAGTGAGACAGTGTTGAGAGTGAGACAGTGAGACAGTGAGACAGTGTTGAGAGTGAGACAGTGTTGAGAGTGAGACAGTGTTGAGACAGTGAGACAGTGTTGAGACAGTGAGACAGTGTTGAGAGTGAGACAGTGAGACAGTGTTGAGAGTGAGACAGTGAGACAGTGTTGAGAGTGAGACAGTGAGACAGTGTTGAGAGTGAGACAGTGAGACAGTGTTGAGAGTGAGACAGTGAGACAGTGTTGAGAGTGAGACAGTGAGACAGTGTTGAGAGTGCTGAGAGTGAGACAGTGAGACAGTGTTGAGAGTGAGACAGTGAGACAGTGTTGAGAGTGAGACAGTGAGACAGTGTTGAGAGTGAGACAGTGAGACAGTGTTGAGAGTGAGACAGTGAGACAGTGTTGAGAGTGAGACAGTGAGACAGTGTTGAGAGTGAGACAGTGTTGAGAGTGAGACAGTGTTGAGAGTGAGACAGTGTTGAGAGTGAGACAGTGTTGAGAGTGAGACAGTGTTGAGAGTGAGACAGTGTTGAGAGTGAGACAGTGTTGAGAGTGAGACAGTGTTGAGAGTGAGACAGTGTTGAGAGTGAGACAGTGTTGAGAGTGAGACAGTGTTGAGAGTGAGACAGTGTTGAGAGTGAGACAGTGAGACAGTGTTGAGAGTGAGACAGTGAGACAGTGTTGAGAGTGAGACAGTGAGACAGTGTTGAGAGTGAGACAGTGAGACAGTGTTGAGAGTGAGACAGTGAGACAGTGTTGAGAGTGAGACAGTGAGACAGTGTTGAGAGTGAGACAGTGAGACAGTGTTGAGAGTGAGACAGTGAGACAGTGTTGAGAGTGAGACAGTGAGACAGTGTTGAGAGTGAGACAGTGTTGAGAGTGAGACAGTGAGACAGTGAGACAGTGTTGAGAGTGAGACAGTGAGACAGTGAGACAGTGTTGAGAGTGAGACAGTGAGACAGTGAGACAGTGTTGAGAGTGAGACAGTGAGACAGTGAGACAGTGTTGAGAGTGAGACAGTGAGACAGTGAGACAGTGTTGAGAGTGAGACAGTGTTGAGAGTGAGACAGTGTTGAGAGTGAGACAGTGTTGAGAGTGAGACAGTGTTGAGAGTGAGACAGTGTTGAGAGTGAGACAGTGTTGAGAGTGAGACAGTGTTGAGAGTGAGACAGTGTTGAGAGTGAGACAGTGTTGAGAGTGAGACAGTGTTGAGAGAAGTGAGACAGTGTTGAGAGTGAGACAGTGTTGAGAGTGAGACAGTGTTGAGAGTGAGACAGTGTTGAGAGTGAGACAGTGTTGAGAGTGAGACAGTGTTGAGAGTGAGACAGTGTTGAGAGTGAGACAGTGTTGAGAGTGAGACAGTGTTGAGAGTGAGACAGTGTTGAGAGTGAGACAGTGTTGAGAGTGAGACAGTGTTGAGAGTGAGACAGTGTTGAGAGTGAGACAGTGTTGAGAGTGAGACAGTGTTGAGAGTGAGACAGTGTTGAGAGTGAGACAGTGTTGAGAGTGAGACAGTGTTGAGAGTGAGACAGTGTTGAGAGTGAGACAGTGTTGAGAGTGAGACAGTGTTGAGAGTGAGACAGTGTTGAGAGTGAGACAGTGAGACAGTGAGACAGTGTTGAGAGTGAGACAGTGAGACAGTGAGACAGTGTTGAGAGTGAGACAGTGAGACAGTGAGACAGTGTTGAGAGTGAGACAGTGAGACAGTGAGACAGTGTTGAGAGTGAGACAGTGTTGAGAGTGAGACAGTGTTGAGAGTGAGACAGTGTTGAGAGTGAGACAGTGTTGAGAGTGAGACAGTGTTGAGAGTGAGACAGTGTTGAGACAGTGAGACAGTGTTGAGAGTGAGACAGTGAGACAGTGTTGAGAGTGAGACAGTGAGACAGTGTTGAGAGTGAGACAGTGAGACAGTGTTGAGAGTGAGACAGTGTTGAGAGTGAGACAGTGTTGAGAGTGAGACAGTGTTGAGAGTGAGACAGTGTTGAGAGTGAGACAGTGTTGAGAGTGAGACAGTGTTGAGAGTGAGACAGTGTTGAGAGTGAGACAGTGTTGAGAGTGAGACAGTGTTGAGAGTGAGACAGTGTTGAGAGTGAGACAGTGTTGAGAGTGAGACAGTGTTGAGAGTGAGACAGTGTTGAGAGTGAGACAGTGTTGAGAGTGAGACAGTGTTGAGAGTGAGACAGTGTTGAGAGTGAGACAGTGAGACAGTGTTGAGAGTGAGACAGTGTTGAGAGTGAGACAGTGAGACAGTGAGACAGTGTTGAGAGTGAGACAGTGAGACAGTGAGACAGTGTTGAGAGTGAGACAGTGAGACAGTGAGACAGTGTTGAGAGTGAGACAGTGAGACAGTGAGACAGTGTTGAGAGTGAGACAGTGTTGAGAGTGAGACAGTGAGACAGTGAGACAGTGTTGAGAGTGAGACAGTGAGACAGTGAGACAGTGTTGAGAGTGAGACAGTGAGACAGTGAGACAGTGTTGAGAGTGAGACAGTGAGACAGTGAGACAGTGTTGAGAGTGAGACAGTGAGACAGTGAGACAGTGTTGAGAGTGAGACAGTGAGACAGTGTTGAGAGTGAGACAGTGAGACAGTGAGACAGTGTTGAGAGTGAGACAGTGTTGAGAGTGAGACAGTGAGACAGTGAGACAGTGTTGAGAGTGAGACAGTGAGACAGTGAGACAGTGTTGAGAGTGAGACAGTGAGACAGTGAGACAGTGTTGAGAGTGAGACAGTGAGACAGTGAGACAGTGTTGAGAGTGAGACAGTGAGACAGTGAGACAGTGAGACAGTGAGACAGTGAGACAGTGTTGAGAGTGAGACAGTGAGACAGTGAGACAGTGTTGAGAGTGAGACAGTGAGACAGTGAGACAGTGTTGAGAGTGAGACAGTGAGACAGTGAGACAGTGTTGAGAGTGAGACAGTGAGACAGTGAGACAGTGTTGAGAGTGAGACAGTGAGACAGTGAGACAGTGAGACAGTGTTGAGAGTGAGACAGTGAGACAGTGAGACAGTGTTGAGAGTGAGACAGTGAGACAGTGAGACAGTGTTGAGAGTGAGACAGTGAGACAGTGAGACAGTGTTGAGAGTGAGACAGTGTTGAGAGTGAGACAGTGTTGAGAGTGAGACAGTGAGACAGTGAGACAGTGTTGAGAGTGAGACAGTGAGACAGTGAGACAGTGTTGAGAGTGAGACAGTGAGACAGTGAGACAGTGTTGAGAGTGAGACAGTGAGACAGTGAGACAGTGTTGAGAGTGAGACAGTGAGACAGTGAGACAGTGTTGAGAGTGAGACAGTGAGACAGTGTTGAGAGTGAGACAGTGAGACAGTGTTGAGAGTGAGACAGTGAGACAGTGTTGAGAGTGAGACAGTGAGACAGTGTTGAGAGTGAGACAGTGAGACAGTGTTGAGAGTGAGACAGTGAGACAGTGTTGAGAGTGAGACAGTGAGACAGTGTTGAGAGTGAGACAGTGAGACAGTGTTGAGAGTGAGACAGTGAGACAGTGTTGAGAGTGAGACAGTGAGACAGTGAGACAGTGTTGAGAGTGAGACAGTGAGACAGTGTTGAGAGTGAGACAGTGAGACAGTGTTGAGAGTGAGACAGTGAGACAGTGTTGAGAGTGAGACAGTGAGACAGTGTTGAGAGTGAGACAGTGAGACAGTGTTGAGAGTGAGACAGTGAGACAGTGTTGAGAGTGAGACAGTGAGACAGTGTTGAGAGTGAGACAGTGAGACAGTGTTGAGAGTGAGACAGTGAGACAGTGTTGAGAGTGAGACAGTGAGACAGTGTTGAGAGTGAGACAGTGAGACAGTGTTGAGAGTGAGACAGTGAGACAGTGTTGAGAGTGAGACAGTGAGACAGTGTTGAGAGTGAGACAGTGAGACAGTGTTGAGAGTGAGACAGTGAGACAGTGTTGAGAGTGAGACAGTGAGACAGTGTTGAGAGTGAGACAGTGAGACAGTGTTGAGAGTGAGACAGTGAGACAGTGTTGAGAGTGAGACAGTGAGACAGTGTTGAGAGTGAGACAGTGTTGAGAGTGAGACAGTGTTGAGAGTGAGACAGTGTTGAGAGTGAGACAGTGTTGAGAGTGAGACAGTGTTGAGAGTGAGACAGTGTTGAGAGTGAGACAGTGTTGAGAGTGAGACAGTGTTGAGAGTGAGACAGTGTTGAGAGTGAGACAGTGTTGAGAGTGAGACAGTGTTGAGAGTGAGACAGTGTTGAGAGTGAGACAGTGTTGAGAGTGAGACAGTGTTGAGAGTGAGACAGTGTTGAGAGTGAGACAGTGTTGAGAGTGAGACAGTGTTGAGAGTGAGACAGTGTTGAGAGTGAGACAGTGTTGAGAGTGAGACAGTGTTGAGAGTGAGACAGTGTTGAGAGTGAGACAGTGTTGAGAGTGAGACAGTGTTGAGAGTGAGACAGTGTTGAGAGTGAGACAGTGTTGAGAGTGAGACAGTGTTGAGAGTGAGACAGTGTTGAGAGTGAGACAGTGTTGAGAGTGAGACAGTGTTGAGAGTGAGACAGTGTTGAGAGTGAGACAGTGTTGAGAGTGAGACAGTGTTGAGAGTGAGACAGTGTTGAGAGTGAGACAGTGTTGAGAGTGAGACAGTGTTGAGAGTGAGACAGTGTTGAGAGTGAGACAGTGTTGAGAGTGAGACAGTGTTGAGAGTGAGACAGTGTTGAGAGTGAGACAGTGTTGAGAGTGAGACAGTGTTGAGAGTGAGACAGTGTTGAGAGTGAGACAGTGTTGAGAGTGAGACAGTGTTGAGAGTGAGACAGTGTTGAGAGTGAGACAGTGTTGAGAGTGAGACAGTGTTGAGAGTGAGACAGTGTTGAGAGTGAGACAGTGTTGAGAGTGAGACAGTGTTGAGAGTGAGACAGTGTTGAGAGTGAGACAGTGTTGAGAGTGAGACAGTGTTGAGAGTGAGACAGTGTTGAGAGTGAGACAGTGTTGAGAGTGAGACAGTGTTGAGAGTGAGACAGTGTTGAGAGTGAGACAGTGTTGAGAGTGAGACAGTGTTGAGAGTGAGACAGTGTTGAGAGTGAGACAGTGTTGAGAGTGAGACAGTGTTGAGAGTGAGACAGTGTTGAGAGTGAGACAGTGAGACAGTGAGACAGTGTTGAGAGTGAGACAGTGAGACAGTGAGACAGTGTTGAGAGTGAGACAGTGTTGAGAGTGAGGCAGTGTTGAGAGTGAGACAGTGAGACAGTGTTGAGAGTGAGGCAGTGTTGAGAGTGAGACAGTGAGACAGTGTTGAGAGTGAGACAGTGAGACAGTGTTGAGAGTGAGACAGTGAGACAGTGTTGAGAGTGAGACAGTGAGACAGTGTTGAGAGTGAGACAGTGTTGAGAGTGAGACAGTGAGACAGTGTTGAGAGTGAGACAGTGTTGAGAGTGAGACAGTGAGACAGTGTTGAGAGTGAGACAGTGAGACAGTGTTGAGAGTGAGACAGTGAGACAGTGTTGAGAGTGAGACAGTGAGACAGTGTTGAGAGTGAGACAGTGAGACAGTGTTGAGAGTGAGACAGTGAGACAGTGTTGAGAGTGAGACAGTGAGACAGTGTTGAGAGTGAGACAGTGAGACAGTGTTGAGAGTGAGACAGTGAGACAGTGTTGAGAGTGAGACAGTGAGACAGTGTTGAGAGTGAGACAGTGAGACAGTGTTGAGAGTGAGACAGTGAGACAGTGTTGAGAGTGAGACAGTGAGACAGTGTTGAGAGTGAGACAGTGAGACAGTGTTGAGAGTGAGACAGTGAGACAGTGTTGAGAGTGAGACAGTGAGACAGTGTTGAGAGTGAGACAGTGAGACAGTGTTGAGAGTGAGACAGTGAGACAGTGTTGAGAGTGAGACAGTGAGACAGTGTTGAGAGTGAGACAGTGAGACAGTGTTGAGAGTGAGACAGTGAGACAGTGTTGAGAGTGAGACAGTGAGACAGTGTTGAGAGTGAGACAGTGAGACAGTGTTGAGAGTGAGACAGTGTTGAGAGTGAGACAGTGTTGAGAGTGAGACAGTGTTGAGAGTGAGACAGTGTTGAGAGTGAGACAGTGTTGAGAGTGAGACAGTGTTGAGAGTGAGACAGTGTTGAGAGTGAGACAGTGTTGAGAGTGAGACAGTGTTGAGAGTGAGACAGTGTTGAGAGTGAGACAGTGTTGAGAGTGAGACAGTGTTGAGAGTGAGACAGTGTTGAGAGTGAGACAGTGTTGAGAGTGAGACAGTGTTGAGAGTGAGACAGTGTTGAGAGTGAGACAGTGTTGAGAGTGAGACAGTGTTGAGAGTGAGACAGTGTTGAGAGTGAGACAGTGTTGAGAGTGAGACAGTGTTGAGAGTGAGACAGTGTTGAGAGTGAGACAGTGTTGAGAGTGAGACAGTGTTGAGAGTGAGACAGTGTTGAGAGTGAGACAGTGTTGAGAGTGAGACAGTGTTGAGAGTGAGACAGTGTTGAGAGTGAGACAGTGTTGAGAGTGAGACAGTGTTGAGAGTGAGACAGTGTTGAGAGTGAGACAGTGTTGAGAGTGAGACAGTGTTGAGAGTGAGACAGTGTTGAGAGTGAGACAGTGTTGAGAGTGAGACAGTGTTGAGAGTGAGACAGTGTTGAGAGTGAGACAGTGTTGAGAGTGAGACAGTGTTGAGAGTGAGACAGTGTTGAGAGTGAGACAGTGTTGAGAGTGAGACAGTGTTGAGAGTGAGACAGTGTTGAGAGTGAGACAGTGTTGAGAGTGAGACAGTGTTGAGAGTGAGACAGTGTTGAGAGTGAGACAGTGTTGAGAGTGAGACAGTGAGACAGTGTTGAGAGTGAGACAGTGAGACAGTGAGACAGTGTTGAGAGTGAGACAGTGAGACAGTGAGACAGTGTTGAGAGTGAGACAGTGAGACAGTGAGACAGTGTTGAGAGTGAGACAGTGAGACAGTGAGACAGTGAGACAGTGAGACAGTGAGACAGTGAGACAGTGTTGAGAGTGAGACAGTGAGACAGTGTTGAGAGTGAGACAGTGAGACAGTGTTGAGAGTGAGACAGTGAGACAGTGTTGAGAGTGAGACAGTGAGACAGTGTTGAGAGTGAGACAGTGAGACAGTGTTGAGAGCGAGACAGTGAGACAGTGTTGAGAGCGAGACAGTGAGACAGTGTTGAGAGCGAGACAGTGAGACAGTGTTGAGAGCGAGACAGTGAGACAGTGTTGAGAGCGAGACAGTGAGACAGTGTTGAGAGCGAGACAGTGAGACAGTGTTGAGAGCGAGACAGTGAGACAGTGTTGAGAGCGAGACAGTGACACAGTGTTGAGAGCGAGACAGTGAGACAGTGTTGAGAGTGAGACAGTGAGACAGTGTTGAGAGTGAGACAGTGAGACAGTGTTGAGAGTGAGACAGTGAGACAGTGTTGAGAGTGAGACAGTGAGACAGTGTTGAGAGTGAGACAGTGAGACAGTGTTGAGAGTGAGACAGTGAGACAGTGTTGAGAGTGAGACAGTGAGACAGTGTTGAGAGTGAGACAGTGAGACAGTGTTGAGAGTGAGACAGTGAGACAGTGTTGAGAGTGAGACAGTGAGACAGTGTTGAGAGTGAGACAGTGAGACAGTGAGACAGTGTTGAGAGTGAGATAGTGAGACAGTGTTGAGAGTGAGAGAGTGAGACAGTGAGACAGTGTTGAGAGTGAGAGAGTGAGACAGTGAGACAGTGTTGAGAGTGAGACAGTGAGACAGTGTTGAGAGTGAGACAGTGAGACAGTGTTGAGAGTGAGACAGTGAGACAGTGTTGAGAGTGAGACAGTGAGACAGTGAGACAGTGTTGAGAGTGAGACAGTGAGACAGTGAGACAGTGTTGAGAGTGAGACAGTGAGACAGTGAGACAGTGTTGAGAGTGAGACAGTGAGACAGTGTTGAGAGTGAGACAGTGAGACAGTGTTGAGAGTGAGACAGTGAGACAGTGAGACAGTGTTGAGAGTGAGACAGTGAGACAGTGAGACAGTGTTGAGAGTGAGACAGTGAGACAGTGAGACAGTGTTGAGAGTGAGACAGTGAGACAGTGTTGAGAGTGAGACAGTGAGACAGTGAGACAGTGTTGAGAGTGAGACAGTGAGACAGTGAGACAGTGTTGAGAGTGAGACAGTGAGACAGTGAGACAGTGTTGAGAGTGAGACAGTGAGACAGTGAGACAGTGTTGAGAGTGAGACAGTGAGACAGTGAGACAGTGTTGAGAGTGAGACAGTGAGACAGTGAGACAGTGTTGAGAGTGAGACAGTGAGACAGTGAGACAGTGTTGAGAGTGAGACAGTGAGACAGTGAGACAGTGTTGAGAGTGAGACAGTGTTGAGAGTGAGACAGTGTTGAGAGTGAGACAGTGTTGAGAGTGAGACAGTGTTGAGAGTGAGACAGTGTTGAGAGTGAGACAGTGTTGAGAGTGAGACAGTGTTGAGAGTGAGACAGTGTTGAGAGTGAGACAGTGTTGAGAGTGAGACAGTGTTGAGAGTGAGACAGTGTTGAGAGTGAGACAGTGTTGAGAGTGAGACAGTGTTGAGAGTGAGACAGTGTTGAGAGTGAGACAGTGTTGAGAGTGAGACAGTGAGACAGTGAGACAGTGTTGAGAGTGAGACAGTGAGACAGTGAGACAGTGTTGAGAGTGAGACAGTGAGACAGTGAGACAGTGTTGAGAGTGAGACAGTGAGACAGTGAGACAGTGTTGAGAGTGAGACAGTGTTGAGAGTGAGACAGTGTTGAGACAGTGAGACAGTGTTGAGAGTGAGACAGTGAGACAGTGTTGAGAGTGAGACAGTGAGACAGTGTTGAGAGTGAGACAGTGAGACAGTGTTGAGAGTGAGACAGTGTTGAGAGTGAGACAGTGTTGAGAGTGAGACAGTGTTGAGAGTGAGACAGTGAGACAGTGTTGAGAGTGAGACAGTGTTGAGAGTGAGACAGTGTTGAGAGTGAGACAGTGTTGAGAGTGAGACAGTGTTGAGAGTGAGACAGTGTTGAGAGTGAGACAGTGTTGAGAGTGAGACAGTGTTGAGAGTGAGACAGTGTTGAGAGTGAGACAGTGTTGAGAGTGAGACAGTGTTGAGAGTGAGACAGTGTTGAGAGTGAGACAGTGTTGAGAGTGAGACAGTGTTGAGAGTGAGACAGTGTTGAGAGTGAGACAGTGTTGAGAGTGAGACAGTGTTGAGAGTGAGACAGTGTTGAGAGTGAGACAGTGTTGAGAGTGAGACAGTGAGACAGTGAGACAGTGTTGAGAGTGAGACAGTGAGACAGTGAGACAGTGTTGAGAGTGAGACAGTGAGACAGTGAGACAGTGTTGAGAGTGAGACAGTGAGACAGTGAGACAGTGTTGAGAGTGAGACAGTGAGACAGTGAGACAGTGTTGAGAGTGAGACAGTGTTGAGAGTGAGACAGTGTTGAGACAGTGAGACAGTGTTGAGAGTGAGACAGTGAGACAGTGTTGAGAGTGAGACAGTGAGACAGTGTTGAGAGTGAGACAGTGAGACAGTGTTGAGAGTGAGACAGTGAGACAGTGTTGAGAGTGAGACAGTGAGACAGTGTTGAGAGTGAGACAGTGAGACAGTGTTGAGAGTGAGACAGTGAGACAGTGTTGAGAGTGAGACAGTGAGACAGTGTTGAGAGTGAGACAGTGAGACAGTGTTGAGAGTGAGACAGTGAGACAGTGTTGAGAGTGAGACAGTGAGACAGTGTTGAGAGTGAGACAGTGTTGAGAGTGAGACAGTGTTGAGAGTGAGACAGTGTTGAGAGTGAGACAGTGTTGAGAGTGAGACAGTGTTGAGAGTGAGACAGTGTTGAGAGTGAGACAGTGTTGAGAGTGAGACAGTGTTGAGAGTGAGACAGTGTTGAGAGTGAGACAGTGTTGAGAGTGAGACAGTGTTGAGAGTGAGACAGTGAGACAGTGTTGAGAGTGAGACAGTGAGACAGTGTTGAGAGTGAGACAGTGAGACAGTGTTGAGAGTGAGACAGTGAGACAGTGTTGAGAGTGAGACAGTGAGACAGTGTTGAGAGTGAGACAGTGAGACAGTGTTGAGAGTGAGACAGTGAGACAGTGTTGAGAGTGAGACAGTGAGACAGTGTTGAGAGTGAGACAGTGAGACAGTGTTGAGAGTGAGACAGTGAGACAGTGTTGAGAGTGAGACAGTGTTGAGAGTGAGACAGTGAGACAGTGAGACAGTGTTGAGAGTGAGACAGTGAGACAGTGAGACAGTGTTGAGAGTGAGACAGTGAGACAGTGAGACAGTGTTGAGAGTGAGACAGTGAGACAGTGAGACAGTGTTGAGAGTGAGACAGTGAGACAGTGAGACAGTGTTGAGAGTGAGACAGTGTTGAGAGTGAGACAGTGTTGAGAGTGAGACAGTGTTGAGAGTGAGACAGTGTTGAGAGTGAGACAGTGTTGAGAGTGAGACAGTGTTGAGAGTGAGACAGTGTTGAGAGTGAGACAGTGTTGAGAGTGAGACAGTGTTGAGAGTGAGACAGTGTTGAGAGTGAGACAGTGTTGAGAGTGAGACAGTGTTGAGAGTGAGACAGTGTTGAGAGTGAGACAGTGTTGAGAGTGAGACAGTGTTGAGAGTGAGACAGTGTTGAGAGTGAGACAGTGTTGAGAGTGAGACAGTGTTGAGAGTGAGACAGTGTTGAGAGTGAGACAGTGTTGAGAGTGAGACAGTGTTGAGAGTGAGACAGTGTTGAGAGTGAGACAGTGTTGAGAGTGAGACAGTGTTGAGAGTGAGACAGTGTTGAGAGTGAGACAGTGTTGAGAGTGAGACAGTGTTGAGAGTGAGACAGTGTTGAGAGTGAGACAGTGTTGAGACAGTGAGACAGTGTTGAGAGTGAGACAGTGAGACAGTGTTGAGAGTGAGACAGTGTTGAGAGTGAGACAGTGTTGAGAGTGAGACAGTGTTGAGAGTGAGACAGTGTTGAGAGTGAGACAGTGTTGAGAGTGAGACAGTGTTGAGAGTGAGACAGTGTTGAGAGTGAGACAGTGTTGAGAGTGAGACAGTGAGACAGTGAGACAGTGTTGAGAGTGAGACAGTGAGACAGTGAGACAGTGTTGAGAGTGAGACAGTGAGACAGTGAGACAGTGTTGAGAGTGAGACAGTGAGACAGTGAGACAGTGTTGAGAGTGAGACAGTGAGACAGTGAGACAGTGTTGAGAGTGAGACAGTGTTGAGAGTGAGACAGTGTTGAGAGTGAGACAGTGTTGAGAGTGAGACAGTGTTGAGACAGTGAGACAGTGTTGAGAGTGAGACAGTGAGACAGTGTTGAGAGTGAGACAGTGAGACAGTGTTGAGAGTGAGACAGTGAGACAGTGTTGAGAGTGAGACAGTGTTGAGAGTGAGACAGTGTTGAGAGTGAGACAGTGTTGAGAGTGAGACAGTGTTGAGAGTGAGACAGTGTTGAGAGTGAGACAGTGTTGAGAGTGAGACAGTGTTGAGAGTGAGACAGTGTTGAGAGTGAGACAGTGTTGAGAGTGAGACAGTGTTGAGAGTGAGACAGTGTTGAGAGTGAGACAGTGTTGAGAGTGAGACAGTGTTGAGAGTGAGACAGTGTTGAGAGTGAGACAGTGTTGAGAGTGAGACAGTGTTGAGAGTGAGACAGTGTTGAGAGTGAGACAGTGTTGAGAGTGAGACAGTGTTGAGAGTGAGACAGTGTTGAGAGTGAGACAGTGAGACAGTGTTGAGAGTGAGACAGTGTTGAGAGTGAGACAGTGAGACAGTGAGACAGTGTTGAGAGTGAGACAGTGAGACAGTGAGACAGTGTTGAGAGTGAGACAGTGAGACAGTGAGACAGTGTTGAGAGTGAGACAGTGAGACAGTGAGACAGTGTTGAGAGTGAGACAGTGTTGAGAGTGAGACAGTGAGACAGTGAGACAGTGTTGAGAGTGAGACAGTGAGACAGTGAGACAGTGTTGAGAGTGAGACAGTGAGACAGTGAGACAGTGTTGAGAGTGAGACAGTGAGACAGTGTTGAGAGTGAGACAGTGAGACAGTGAGACAGTGTTGAGAGTGAGACAGTGAGACAGTGAGACAGTGTTGAGAGTGAGACAGTGAGACAGTGAGACAGTGTTGAGAGTGAGACAGTGTTGAGAGTGAGACAGTGAGACAGTGAGACAGTGTTGAGAGTGAGACAGTGAGACAGTGAGACAGTGTTGAGAGTGAGACAGTGAGACAGTGAGACAGTGTTGAGAGTGAGACAGTGAGACAGTGAGACAGTGTTGAGAGTGAGACAGTGAGACAGTGAGACAGTGAGACAGTGAGACAGTGAGACAGTGTTGAGAGTGAGACAGTGAGACAGTGAGACAGTGTTGAGAGTGAGACAGTGAGACAGTGAGACAGTGTTGAGAGTGAGACAGTGAGACAGTGAGACAGTGTTGAGAGTGAGACAGTGAGACAGTGAGACAGTGTTGAGAGTGAGACAGTGAGACAGTGAGACAGTGAGACAGTGTTGAGAGTGAGACAGTGAGACAGTGAGACAGTGTTGAGAGTGAGACAGTGAGACAGTGAGACAGTGTTGAGAGTGAGACAGTGAGACAGTGAGACAGTGTTGAGAGTGAGACAGTGTTGAGAGTGAGACAGTGTTGAGAGTGAGACAGTGAGACAGTGAGACAGTGTTGAGAGTGAGACAGTGAGACAGTGAGACAGTGTTGAGAGTGAGACAGTGAGACAGTGAGACAGTGTTGAGAGTGAGACAGTGAGACAGTGAGACAGTGTTGAGAGTGAGACAGTGAGACAGTGAGACAGTGTTGAGAGTGAGACAGTGAGACAGTGAGACAGTGTTGAGAGTGAGACAGTGAGACAGTGTTGAGAGTGAGACAGTGAGACAGTGTTGAGAGTGAGACAGTGAGACAGTGTTGAGAGTGAGACAGTGAGACAGTGTTGAGAGTGAGACAGTGAGACAGTGTTGAGAGTGAGACAGTGAGACAGTGTTGAGAGTGAGACAGTGAGACAGTGTTGAGAGTGAGAGAGTGAGACAGTGAGACAGTGTTGAGAGTGAGAGAGTGAGACAGTGAGACAGTGTTGAGAGTGAGAGAGTGAGACAGTGAGACAGTGTTGAGAGTGAGAGAGTGAGACAGTGAGACAGTGTTGAGAGTGAGACAGTGAGACAGTGTTGAGAGTGAGACAGTGAGACAGTGTTGAGAGTGAGACAGTGAGACAGTGTTGAGAGTGAGACAGTGAGACAGTGTTGAGAGTGAGACAGTGAGACAGTGTTGAGAGTGAGACAGTGAGACAGTGTTGAGAGTGAGACAGTGAGACAGTGTTGAGAGTGAGACAGTGAGACAGTGTTGAGAGTGAGACAGTGAGACAGTGTTGAGAGTGAGACAGTGAGACAGTGTTGAGAGTGAGACAGTGAGACAGTGTTGAGAGTGAGACAGTGAGACAGTGTTGAGAGTGAGACAGTGAGACAGTGTTGAGAGTGAGACAGTGAGACAGTGTTGAGAGTGAGACAGTGAGACAGTGTTGAGAGTGAGACAGTGAGACAGTGTTGAGAGTGAGACAGTGAGACAGTGTTGAGAGTGAGACAGTGAGACAGTGTTGAGAGTGAGACAGTGAGACAGTGTTGAGAGTGAGACAGTGTTGAGAGTGAGACAGTGTTGAGAGTGAGACAGTGTTGAGAGTGAGACAGTGTTGAGAGTGAGACAGTGTTGAGAGTGAGACAGTGTTGAGAGTGAGACAGTGTTGAGAGTGAGACAGTGTTGAGAGTGAGACAGTGTTGAGAGTGAGACAGTGTTGAGAGTGAGACAGTGTTGAGAGTGAGACAGTGTTGAGAGTGAGACAGTGTTGAGAGTGAGACAGTGTTGAGAGTGAGACAGTGTTGAGAGTGAGACAGTGTTGAGAGTGAGACAGTGTTGAGAGTGAGACAGTGTTGAGAGTGAGACAGTGTTGAGAGTGAGACAGTGTTGAGAGTGAGACAGTGTTGAGAGTGAGACAGTGTTGAGAGTGAGACAGTGTTGAGAGTGAGACAGTGTTGAGAGTGAGACAGTGTTGAGAGTGAGACAGTGTTGAGAGTGAGACAGTGTTGAGAGTGAGACAGTGTTGAGAGTGAGACAGTGTTGAGAGTGAGACAGTGTTGAGAGTGAGACAGTGTTGAGAGTGAGACAGTGTTGAGAGTGAGACAGTGTTGAGAGTGAGACAGTGTTGAGAGTGAGACAGTGTTGAGAGTGAGACAGTGTTGAGAGTGAGACAGTGTTGAGAGTGAGACAGTGTTGAGAGTGAGACAGTGTTGAGAGTGAGACAGTGTTGAGAGTGAGACAGTGTTGAGAGTGAGACAGTGTTGAGAGTGAGACAGTGTTGAGAGTGAGACAGTGTTGAGAGTGAGACAGTGTTGAGAGTGAGACAGTGTTGAGAGTGAGACAGTGTTGAGAGTGAGACAGTGTTGAGAGTGAGACAGTGTTGAGAGTGAGACAGTGTTGAGAGTGAGACAGTGTTGAGAGTGAGACAGTGTTGAGAGTGAGACAGTGTTGAGAGTGAGACAGTGAGACAGTGAGACAGTGAGACAGTGTTGAGAGTGAGACAGTGAGACAGTGAGAGAGTGAGACAGTGAGACAGTGAGACAGTGTTGAGAGTGAGACAGTGTTGAGAGTGAGACAGTGAGACAGTGTTGAGAGTGAGACAGTGAGACAGTGTTGAGAGTGAGACAGTGAGACAGTGTTGAGAGTGAGACAGTGAGACAGTGTTGAGAGTGAGACAGTGAGACAGTGTTGAGAGTGAGACAGTGAGACAGTGTTGAGAGTGAGACAGTGAGACAGTGTTGAGAGTGAGACAGTGAGACAGTGTTGAGAGTGAGACAGTGAGACAGTGTTGAGAGTGAGACAGTGAGACAGTGTTGAGAGTGAGACAGTGAGACAGTGTTGAGAGTGAGACAGTGAGACAGTGTTGAGAGTGAGACAGTGAGACAGTGTTGAGAGTGAGACAGTGAGACAGTGTTGAGAGTGAGACAGTGAGACAGTGTTGAGAGTGAGACAGTGAGACAGTGTTGAGAGTGAGACAGTGAGACAGTGTTGAGAGTGAGACAGTGAGACAGTGTTGAGAGTGAGACAGTGAGACAGTGTTGAGAGTGAGACAGTGAGACAGTGTTGAGAGTGAGACAGTGAGACAGTGTTGAGAGTGAGACAGTGAGACAGTGTTGAGAGTGAGACAGTGAGACAGTGTTGAGAGTGAGACAGTGAGACAGTGTTGAGAGTGAGACAGTGAGACAGTGTTGAGAGTGAGACAGTGAGACAGTGTTGAGAGTGAGACAGTGAGACAGTGTTGAGAGTGAGACAGTGAGACAGTGTTGAGAGTGAGACAGTGAGACAGTGTTGAGAGTGAGACAGTGAGACAGTGTTGAGAGTGAGACAGTGAGACAGTGTTGAGAGTGAGACAGTGAGACAGTGTTGAGAGTGAGACAGTGAGACAGTGTTGAGAGTGAGACAGTGAGACAGTGTTGAGAGTGAGACAGTGAGACAGTGTTGAGAGTGAGACAGTGAGACAGTGTTGAGAGTGAGACAGTGAGACAGTGTTGAGAGTGAGACAGTGAGACAGTGTTGAGAGTGAGACAGTGAGACAGTGTTGAGAGTGAGACAGTGTTGAGAGTGAGACAGTGTTGAGAGTGAGACAGTGTTGAGAGTGAGACAGTGTTGAGAGTGAGACAGTGTTGAGAGTGAGACAGTGTTGAGAGTGAGACAGTGTTGAGAGTGAGACAGTGTTGAGAGTGAGACAGTGTTGAGAGTGAGACAGTGTTGAGAGTGAGAGAGTGAGACAGTGTTGAGAGTGAGACAGTGTTGAGAGTGAGACAGTGTTGAGAGTGAGACAGTGTTGAGAGTGAGACAGTGTTGAGAGTGAGACAGTGTTGAGAGTGAGACAGTGTTGAGAGTGAGACAGTGTTGAGAGTGAGACAGTGTTGAGAGTGAGACAGTGTTGAGAGTGAGACAGTGTTGAGAGTGAGACAGTGTTGAGAGTGAGACAGTGTTGAGAGTGAGACAGTGTTGAGAGTGAGACAGTGTTGAGAGTGAGACAGTGTTGAGAGTGAGACAGTGTTGAGAGTGAGACAGTGTTGAGAGTGAGACAGTGTTGAGAGTGAGACAGTGTTGAGAGTGAGACAGTGTTGAGAGTGAGACAGTGTTGAGAGTGAGACAGTGTTGAGAGTGAGACAGTGTTGAGAGTGAGACAGTGTTGAGAGTGAGACAGTGTTGAGAGTGAGACAGTGTTGAGAGTGAGACAGTGTTGAGAGTGAGACAGTGTTGAGAGTGAGACAGTGTTGAGAGTGAGACAGTGTTGAGAGTGAGACAGTGTTGAGAGTGAGACAGTGTTGAGAGTGAGACAGTGTTGAGAGTGAGACAGTGTTGAGAGTGAGACAGTGTTGAGAGTGAGACAGTGTTGAGAGTGAGACAGTGTTGAGAGTGAGACAGTGTTGAGAGTGAGACAGTGTTGAGAGTGAGACAGTGTTGAGAGTGAGACAGTGTTGAGAGTGAGACAGTGTTGAGAGTGAGACAGTGTTGAGAGTGAGACAGTGTTGAGAGTGAGACAGTGTTGAGAGTGAGACAGTGTTGAGAGAGAGACAGAGAGTGAGACAGTGTTGAGAGAGAGACAGAGAGACACACAGTGTGAGAGAGAGACAGAGAGACACACAGTGTGAGAGAGAGACAGAGAGACACACAGTGTGAGAGAGAGACAGAGAGACACACAGTGTGAGAGAGAGACAGAGAGACACACAGTGTGAGAGAGAGAGAGAGAGAGAGAGAGACACACAGTGTGAGAGAGAGAGAGAGAGAGAGAGAGAGAGACACACACAGTGTGAGAGAGAGTGACAGAGAGAGACACACAGTGTGAGAGAGAGAGAGAGAGACAGAGAGACACACAGTGTGAGAGAGAGAGAGAGAGAGACAGAGAGACACACAGTGTGAGAGAGAGAGAGAGAGAGACAGAGAGACACACAGTGTGAGAGAGAGAGAGAGAGAGACAGAGAGACACACAGTGTGAGAGAGAGAGAGAGAGAGAGACAGAGAGACACACAGTGTGAGAGAGAGAGAGAGAGACAGAGAGACACACAGTGTGAGAGAGAGAGAGAGAGAGAGAGAGAGACACACAGTGTGAGAGAGAGAGAGAGAGAGAGACACACAGTGTGAGAGAGAGAGAGAGAGAGAGAGACACACAGTGTGAGAGAGAGAGAGAGAGAGAGAGAGAGACACACAGTGTGAGAGAGAGAGAGAGAGAGAGAGAGACAGACACACAGTGTGAGAGAGAGAGAGAGAGACAGACACACAGTGTGAGAGAGAGAGAGAGAGAGAGAGACAGACACACAGTGTGAGAGAGAGAGAGAGAGAGACAGACACACAGTGTGAGAGAGAGAGAGAGAGAGAGAGAGAGAGAGAGACACACAGTGTGAGAGAGAGAGAGAGAGAGAGAGAGACACACAGTGTGAGAGAGAGAGAGAGAGAGAGAGAGACACACAGTGTGAGAGAGAGAGAGAGAGAGAGAGAGAGACACACAGTGTGAGAGAGAGAGAGAGAGAGAGAGAGACACACAGTGTGAGAGAGAGAGAGAGAGAGAGAGACACACAGTGTGAGAGAGAGAGAGAGAGAGAGACACACAGTGTGAGAGAGAGAGAGAGAGAGAGAGAGAGAGACACACAGTGTGAGAGAGAGAGAGAGAGAGACAGACACACAGTGTGAGAGAGAGAGAGAGAGAGACAGACACACAGTGTGAGAGAGAGAGAGAGAGACAGACACACAGTGTGAGAGAGAGAGAGAGAGACAGACACACAGTGTGAGAGAGAGAGAGAGAGAGACAGACACACAGTGTGAGAGAGAGAGAGAGAGAGAGAGAGAGACACACAGTGTGAGAGTGAGAGAGAGAGAGAGAGAGAGACACACAGTGTGAGAGAGAGAGAGAGAGAGAGAGAGAGACACACAGTGTGAGAGAGAGAGAGAGAGAGAGAGACACACAGTGTGAGAGAGAGACACACAGTGTGAGAGAGAGAGACACAGTGTGAGAGAGAGAGACAGTGAGAGACAGTGAGAGTGTGAGAGACAGTGAGAGTGTGAGAGACAGTGAGAGTGTGAGAGACAGGGAGAGTGTGAGTGTGAGAGACAGTGAGAGTGTGAGAGAGAGAGACAGTGAGAGTGTGAGAGAGAGAGACAGTGAGAGTGTGAGAGAGAGAGACAGTGAGAGTGTGAGAGAGAGAGACAGTGAGAGTGTGAGAGAGAGAGACAGTGAGAGTGTGAGAGAGAGAGACAGTGAGAGTGAGAGTGTGAGAGACAGTGAGAGTGTGAGTGTGAGAGACAGTGAGAGTGTGAGTGTGAGAGACAGTGAGAGTGTGAGTGTGAGAGACAGTGAGAGTGTGAGTGTGAGAGACAGTGAGAGTGTGAGTGTGAGAGACAGTGAGAGTGTGAGTGTGAGAGACAGTGAGAGTGTGAGTGTGAGAGACAGTGAGAGTGTGAGTGTGAGAGACAGTGAGAGTGTGAGTGTGAGAGACAGTGAGAGTGTGAGTGTGAGAGACAGTGAGAGTGTGAGTGTGAGAGACAGTGAGAGTGTGAGTGTGAGAGACAGTGAGAGTGTGAGTGTGAGAGACAGTGAGAGTGTGAGTGTGAGAGACAGTGAGAGTGTGAGTGTGAGAGACAGTGAGAGTGTGAGTGTGAGAGACAGTGAGAGTGTGAGTGTGAGAGACAGTGAGAGGGTGAGCTTGAGAGACAGTGGGAGTGTGAGTGCAAGAGACAGTGAGAGTGGGAGAGTGAGAGACAGTGAGAGTGTGAGTGTGAGAGACAGTGAGAGTGTGAGTGTGAGAGACAGTGAGTGTGAGTGTGAGAGACAGTGAGAGTGTGAGTGTGAGAGACAGTGAGAGTGTGAGTGTGAGAGACAGTGAGAGTGTGAGTGTGAGAGACAGTGAGAGTGTGAGTGTGAGAGACAGTGAGAGTGTGAGTGTGAGAGACAGTGAGAGTGTGAGTGTGAGAGACAGTGAGAGTGTGAGTGTGAGAGACAGTGAGAGTGTGAGTGTGAGAGACAGTGAGAGTGTGAGTGTGAGAGACAGTGAGAGTGTGAGTGTGAGAGACAGTGAGAGTGTGAGTGTGAGAGACAGTGAGAGTGTGAGTGTGAGAGACAGTGAGAGTGTGAGTGTGAGAGACAGTGAGAGTGTGAGTGTGAGAGACAGTGTGAGAGACAGTGTGAGAGACAGTGTGAGAGACAGTGTGAGAGACAGTGTGAGAGTCAGTGTGAGAGACAGTGAGAGACAGTGAGAGACAGTGAGAGACAGTGAGAGACAGTGAGAGACAGTGAGAGACAGTGAGAGACAGTGAGAGACAGTGAGAGACAGTGAGAGACAGTGAGAGACAGTGAGAGACAGTGAGAGACAGTGAGAGACAGTGAGAGACAGTGAGAGACAGTGAGAGACAGTGAGAGACAGTGAGAGACAGTGAGAGACAGTGAGAGACAGTGAGAGACAGTGAGAGACAGTGAGAGACAGTGTGAGACAGTGTGAGACAGTGTGAGACAGTGTGAGACAGTGTGAGACAGTGTGAGACAGTGTGAGACAGTGTGAGACAGTGTGAGACAGTGTGAGACAGTGTGAGACAGTGTGAGACAGTGTGAGACAGTGTGAGACAGTGTGAGACAGTGTGAGACAGTGTGAGACAGTGTGAGACAGTGTGAGACAGTGTGAGACAGTGTGAGACAGTGTGAGACAGTGTGAGACAGTGTGAGACAGTGTGAGACAGTGTGAGACAGTGTGAGACAGTGTGAGACAGTGTGAGACAGTGTGAGACAGTGTGAGACAGTGTGAGACAGTGTGAGACAGTGTGAGACAGTGTGAGACAGTGTGAGACAGTGTGAGACAGTGTGAGACAGTGTGAGACAGTGTGAGACAGTGTGAGACAGTGTGAGACAGTGTGAGACAGTGTGAGACAGTGTGAGACTGTGAGACAGTGTGAGACAGTGTGAGACAGTGTGAGACAGTGTGAGACAGTGTGAGACAGTGTGAGACAGTGTGAGACAGTGTGAGACAGTGTGAGACAGTGTGAGACAGAGTGAGACAGTGTGAGACAGTGTGAGACAGTGTGAGACAGTGTGAGACAGTGTGAGACAGTGTGAGACAGTGTGAGACAGTGTGAGACAGTGTGAGACAGTGTGAGACAGTGTGAGACAGTGTGAGACAGTGTGAGACAGTGTGAGACAGTGTGAGACAGTGTGAGACAGTGTGAGACAGTGTGAGACAGTGTGAGACAGTGTGAGACAGTGTGAGACAGTGTGAGACAGTGTGAGACAGTGTGAGACAGTGTGAGACAGTGTGAGACAGTGTGAGACAGTGTGAGACAGTGTGAGACAGTGTGAGACAGTGTGAGACAGTGTGAGACAGTGTGAGACAGTGTGAGACAGTGTGAGACAGTGTGAGACAGTGTGAGACAGTGTGAGACAGTGTGAGACAGTGTGAGACAGTGTGAGACAGTGTGAGACAGTGTGAGACAGTGTGAGACAGTGTGAGACAGTGTGAGACAGTGTGAGACAGTGTGAGACAGTGTGAGACAGTGTGAGACAGTGTGAGACAGTGTGAGACAGTGTGAGACAGAGACAGTGTGAGACAGTGTGAGACAGTGTGAGACAGTGTGAGACAGTGTGAGACAGTGTGAGACAGTGTGAGACAGTGTGAGACAGTGTGAGACAGTGTGAGACAGTGTGAGACAGTGTGAGACAGTGTGAGACAGTGTGAGACAGTGTGAGACAGTGTGAGACAGTGTGAGACAGTGTGAGACAGTGTGAGACAGTGTGAGACAGTGTGAGACAGTGTGAGACAGTGTGAGACAGTGAGAGACAGTGAGAGACAGTGAGAGACAGTGAGAGACAGTGAGAGTGTGAGACAGTGAGAGTGTGAGACAGTGAGAGTGTGAAGAGTGACAGAAGAGGGGGGGTGAGACAGAGACAGAGAGAGAAGGGGGGAGGGGGAGACAGAGACAGAGAGAAGGGGGAGGGGTGAGACAGAGACAGAGAGAGAAGGGGGAGGGTGACACAGAGACAGAGAGACAGAGAGACAGAGAGAAGGGGGGCAGGGGTGAGACACAGACAGAGACAGAGAGACAGAGAGAGAGAAGGGGGGGGGGGGTAAGACAGAGAGAGAGAGAGACAGACAGAGAGAGACAGAGAGAGACTGCAACACTTGTCACTGCAAGACAGAGAGGCGGAGCCAGACAGAGAGGCGGAGCCAGACAGAGAGGCGGAGCCAGACAGAGAGGCAGAGAGAGAGATAGATAATGGGAGTGTCGATGTTTGATTGTCAATGCACCCAAGAGACAAATTGAAGAAAAAAAAGAAGAAACAAAAGATGTGAAAATGTAATTAAGAGTTTGGAGGAAACTGAAGTGAGATTATTTGTTCGTCGGTAAAACCCCATGAACACGTCACGGTCCATCTCACGTCGATATCACGAAGAACTCGGACACTCGGTGGAGCACACACACCTCCAGCACACAAAGCCTGATCCACGAGAACATTTCGAGCCCAACACACATGTTTGAGACATCGTTCCATGTACATCAGTTTGTCCCAATCTCTCAAAGGTGAAGAATGAATTCAAACTTCCTGTCGTCGAATCCGGATCCGGATCTTCACAAACAGATCAAGAAACCTCGAGCGTGGGTATTAAACACGAGACTCCACGACCAATGGGAAATCAACATGTTACAAAACTCAAGTCGCGACGGGGACGAAGAAATGGCGCACACAGCACGTTCACGTCTCCACAGCACGAAATCGGGTCAAACTGGGGACGGCGAGTGCGGCTCAAGGGAACGAGAAATACCGACTCAGGAACCAATGAAGAAGGCTCCATCATGAGGGGAAAGTAATTAAAAACGGAGAGGGAGAGGGAGAGGGAGAGGGAGAGGGAGAGGGAGAGGGAGAGGGAGAGGGAGAGGGAGAGGGAGACAAAGGGAACCAAAGCCGAAGCGTGTGGGACACTCACTGGTCAGGACGACGCGTGACGGGATGAGAAAACAACAAGGCGTCTCGAGGTTCGTGCCACGTCTTCTCCTTCCCCATCTCCCTCTGCCGTTCACGTTGGCGCCGCCCGATGATGATCTATTATTTAATTTAAACATTCGCACGATCTCATTAACAAGTACAATGAAAAAAAAACGTGCGTAACAGAAGAACATTCACCGCCTCACAGGCCGCCACCTGCTACACCGCCCGGTTAGGTTAAAGTGAAGAAATCATGAACATTCACCGCCTAACAAGACGCCAGCTGCTACACCGCCTGGTACGGTTAAAGTGAAGTAAATCATGAGCATGTGGGGGAAAAATTTTTATTAATGTATTTTAAATTGTAACAATGGAGTTTCAGAAATGTAACTTTTTTGCTGCAAGTTGAATTGGCTGTCATTTCTGGCCAAAAGACTTTTGCCCGAAATGATAAGAAATGTGTTGTGTTATGACATATTAGGTGATGGCCCCATTGGCCCATATTTGTACATTTGACTAATTTAAACATTCATCAATTGCATTAACCAGGTGTCTGGATTCAAACCTTTGTCCCGGTTGCTTCAAATTGTGTTTCCAAGCTTTTGCCCTCGTTTTACAATTTGCTGTACGATGTGTTAAAATGTAATATCAACAAGCCAGCCATGGCCTTGCCACAGAGCAGCGTCTGCAGGTTGTTATGGATTCCAGTGGAGTGTCAACAAGTCTTGGAGATCTACAAAGGATTTGCTCCTGTTTATGAACATGTGCCGGCGCTTTCTCGCTGTCTGAAGCGTGAGGAAGGAGCTGTTTACTGCTAATTCTCCCCGAGGGCCGCAGGGAGGGGGAAAAGCCCACTTGTATCTTTGTTTCTTTCTTTGCTTTTCTCCACCGAGGAATAGGTTTTATATATGAAACTTTTGGAGTGTAACCTTGAGTGTGGTACAGGTTCTGACTGCTGTGGTTGGTCCCTGTGCCACCTCCGCTTGTAAGTGTGCTGTGCAACTTCAATAAACCGTATATTCGAGAATCCTCAGTTGACTCCCCTCAATTCTTGGCCAGTATTGGTGAGGGTCATCATCACATCTGGCGACCCAGATGGGACGCTGTCAGGTCCTGAACGCCGCGATCCGGAGGGATCTCTGTTGAGTGCAGCCTCGGGGTCTGCACGGGTTCCGAACTGGTCACGGTAAATGAGGAAAGTCGAATGCGGTTTGTTGGAGGAGCATCGGGGCTGTCAGGCCGGATGAGGTGACCGGGTTTGGGTCAGAGGGCAAGGAAAGCCCGAGTGAAACAGGGGATACAGGTTCAAGTCCTGTGACCACAGATTAGAGTCCTGGGGTCATGTCATGTAAACAGGGGATACAGGTTCGAGTCCTGTGACCACAGGTTAGAGTCCTGGGGTAATTGTTGGGAGGGTCTAGAGTCCTTCAGAGGAAGAAAAGCTTTAAGGTAATCGAGAAGAGCGGGTCTCTGATCCTGCACACTAAAAGGAGAAAAGAGAGCGATCAGGCGGTAGGTAAGACAAGGGGATTCCGGTCCGATTAAAGGAGACACGTTTCAAGGCTATAAGGCTCGTGACAAGTTAAGAACATACAATGGGGAATAACTCTTCAAAGAACATAGTTACCCAAAGGAACATGTTGTGAGGGAGTACAGGGCTGGATAACATGGACAGCGGGAAGACAGGATCCCTTCTCACTGACCGGGCCCTTAGATCCAAAGATAGGACACACCGTCAGGTCTGTGTTGGCGGAGGGAGAGTGGGATGCTCGAGA
The DNA here is from genome assembly GCF_056783735.1 of Eptatretus burgeri. Lineage (NCBI taxonomy): Eukaryota > Metazoa > Chordata > Myxini > Myxiniformes > Myxinidae > Eptatretus > Eptatretus burgeri. The sequence goes on from NW_028222017.1 coordinate 68,577, forward strand.
CAGAATGAAACACCCTGGAGGGCGTTAGCACCTTGGCTAACGGAGTCACAAGCTGAGACAGGACGTACACAAGGTAAACGAGCGAGGAGGCGAATACAATGTGAGTGGGAAGGTTGAGTTTGTGTTCGATGTAAGTTAAGTGTTCCAACCTGGAACTTGTATGTGTGGAACAACTTGTATGTTTGAATGGAGATAATGATTGGTCGTCATCGTAAATGTGAAGACTTTGGAGGAGGTGAATTGCGCACACCAAATCCGGAGGAAGGACGATGATGACTGGTTCTGCACGTGTTGTTAATTCATAGTGATGGGCGAATGTCATTGAGAGTGTTTTTACCGGTGTGTGTGTATCTGTCTGTGTGTGTGTGTGTGTGTGTGTGTGTGTGTGTGTATCTGTGTCTGTGTGTGTGTGTGTGTGTGTGTGTGTGTGTGTGTGTGTGTGTGTGTGTGTGTGTGTGTGTGTGTGTGTGTCTGTGTGTGTGTGTCTGTCTGTGTCTGTCTGTGTCTGTGTGTGAACTCTATAGGGAATTGAATAATTAAAACCACTTCGGCAGACAGTTTGGAGATTATGTGTGAGAATTCCCTCCAGTCCTCGTGCTGTGGTGAAGCTGTGGGATGTCAAATGGACCAAGGCTCGGGTTTTCTCATGGTCCGATAAACTCTGTATGCTGTTTTGGCTTTGAACACTGTACGTGGTACGTAATAAATGGATAGTTTCTTCGGAGCATCATTTTGATTTTAAATTCAAATTCAGTTCTGTTTCCACCTTGCATGTTTCATAAGGCTGATCGACGTTACGGGTTTGTGTGAGTGCGTGATGACGTCATCACGCGGCCGAATCGAATTACATTCAGGACACGAGATTGATTCCAAGAAATATATGTTGAAAATGTTGAAACCAAGGATTGCTCGATTTTTTATCGTTCGCGAATGAGTGCACGCATTCTCGGACATAGAGAACGACAATCCTTTTGGCGGTAATAAATGTTATTTGCGGTTGTTGTTGTTGTTGTTGATTGGGCTTCGTGACCGGAGGAAAAAAAAAACCGTCACTTCCGGCGTGGCCCAACATCGAGCTTCTCGGTATCTATACAAAGGCTATTTTGATATTGATGCGAGGTGAATGCCGGCGATGACTTGCCGGCCTGTGTTTGGTGGGTGCTTCGTGTGCCTGTTGGCGCCGGAGTGGAGCTATCTGTTGTTGTTTGGTGGGTGTTACAAAGTGTCTGCTGTTTTCACATGTATAACGTCTGGGCTGTGCCAAGAGAACAGTGTACTGAAGGAGGGATGCACAGTAGGGAGTTTTATGGAAGGGTTTTAAAATCACACGGTTGAATGTGGAGTGGTTTTGCTTCGGTAGCCATGCTGGTTGGCGAACGGGAGGGTTATTGATTGTGAAGCTCCTGGTGTTGGATGCTGTTGGGAGGTTTTGTGTTCATGTTAGTACATTTTGAACCTCCATAGTTTATAGTTAATTCGAGAGAGGTGTGCGAAAGAAAAGGTGAGCAAGTAGTGAGTGCAGGTGAGCAGATGCTTCAATGGTGACGGTAATGGTGTGATGTGATTGGCCAGCCCTCTCCACAATGTGTTTGAATCTCAGCTCAGCTCGGGGATGAGATGAAAGAGAAGTCCATTTGAGGGGGGGGGGCGAGCTATCGCAGGCATTGTGAAGGTAATCTTCTGGTTGCTCAACCCAGCAAGTTTTAATGGTTTGGTAGCTATTGTGTTGAAATGCGCATGGAGTTGGTATTTTAAAACGCGTTTTTTTAATATCTTCACGGCCACCGTATCTGCGAAGATTCGTGCTCTTTGTGTACTGTACAATTTTACCGACATTGGACAACAGTTTGGATGGTGAGCGACGCGGGACCGAGGCGTGGAGGATTATGGGATGTAGAGGAATTTTTTTTTTTTTTTTTTTTTTTGTATACCTTGGTCGAGGCTCGTATGAGAGCTAACACACAACTCACAGCAAGGAGGCATGAGACAAGAGGGGTGGGAGTGGAAGGGACAAAACATTGGGGAACAGACACAGGTGAACTGTGGAAGGGAGAGGGATGGGGATGGGACGGGGAACATGGCGAGGAGAAGATGGACATTACAGGGACTTTCAGGAAGGAAAGCAGGAGAATTGAAGGAAGTGGGCATGGGTGGATTATCGGGGGTAGAAAAGATCGAGGATTTGGATGGGGGAAGATAAGAGGTGGTGGTGAACAGCTGTTTTGAAAGCCTGGAGGGAAGAATGGGAAAGAATAGAGTGAGGAAGTTTATTCCAAAGGCGGGAAAAAAGAGGAATGAAAGAGTGAAGATGAGCAGTGATTCGTGATTTTGGTAGTTTTACCAGAAGGGGGTTGTTGGCGGACCTTGAGCGCCCTGTGGAAATGTGGTTGGGACAAATCGCAGAGAGAGCAGGGGGGCAAGGCTGGAGAGGAGTCGGTAGAAGACAGAAAGACCACCGACCAACCTGCGGTGATTGAGTGAGAGGCCCAAAGACTCAGCTTCATTGCGGGAGATGCCAATGATCTTAAAAGCCCTGGTTTCGACAGCGTGAAGTCGAGAAAGGTGGGAGGCAGGAGCACCAGCCCAGAGGGGAGAGCAGTACTCCATCAGGCTACGGACAAAAGCTTTGTAAGTAGTCAGGAGCTCAAGAGGGCCGAGGAAGGACTTTGCACGACGGAGGATTCCCAGTCGGCGACTGGCTTTTGAGGCAAGGTTGGAAATGTGACTTTCCCAGGAAAGGTCATGGCAGATAGTGAGACCCAGAAGCTTGAAAGAAAAGACTTCTTCCAGAGGATTGTTGAGAAAGTGGATGGGGGGTTTTGTAAACGGTCCTTTCGAAGAGACATAGTGAGAGTGTGAGATTTGTGTGGATTGAAAGACATGTTCCACGTGTTGGACCAGTTTGTGATTTTATCCAGATCTGCAGTGAGTGAAGAAGCTGCTGCTTGCCGGTCTGAGGGATGACAGATGGTACGGCAGAGGGTGGAGTCATCGGCAAAGAGAAATAGAGGATTTTCCAGAGAGTCCGAGAGATCATTGATGAAAACCAGAAAAAGAACAGGGCCCAGAACGCTACCTTGAGGAACTCCAGCCTGCACAGGAAGAGGGGATGAAAGAACTCCATTTAGGGCCACACGTTGACTGCGACAGGAGAGGAAGTCTGCGAGCCATGAGTGGAGATGGCCTTGAATACCATGGGAAGAGAGTTTGGTGAGTAGGGCAGGGTGCCAGACTGTGTCAAAAGCACGTGATATGTCCAGGGATACGGCTCGGATTTCCTGTCTGGCATTGAGGACCTCCATCCATTGATGGGAGAGCAGTAGCAGCATATCCAGGGTAGAGTGACCTGGTCTGAAACCAAATTGATGATTGGAAATCAAGCCATTGGAGAAGAGGAAGGATTTCATGTCTGAAGCAATGATGGATTCCATAACCTTGCTGATGATTGGGAGAAGGCTGATTGGTCTGTAGTTACAGGGATCTGTTTTTGCACCTTTTTATGCAGGGCAGTGATGTTAGCAGATTTCCAAGCAGATGGCAGATGACCTTGGGAAAATGAGAGGGTGAATAGAACAGAGAGAGGGTGAGCAAGAGCAGAAGAGCAGGCTTTGAGGACACGTGGGCTGATGCCGTCTGGACCGGTTGCAGAATCTGACTCGAGGTTTGAAAGCAAGCTCTCCACCTTGTCAGGAGAAAAGGATACAGAGTCCAGGGACAGTTGGGTGCGACTGGGTAAAGTGGGTAGAGATAGTGATGGGTTTGGGACACAAGATTTAGCTGCAAACACCGAGTTTAGACATTCAGCTTTATCACGTGTGGAATCAGCAGTGCGGCCATTTGAGGTAAGGGAGGGGATGGAGGGGGAACATACACCAGAAACAGATTTGATTAAACGCCACCAGGATTTTGAGGAGGGAGAGAGGTCTGAGAGTTCAGACTTGAGATGAGAAAGATGTTGTTTTCTGGCTCTCCTGAGGGTAGATACACACTTGTTCCGAGCTTTGTGGAAAGAACTGAGATTGCCCTCAGTTGGGTTTGCTTTCCATGAGGCAAAGGCAAGTTGTTTCAGGACAACTGCCTCGCCACAAGCTTCAGTAAACCAAGGGCGGGAGGAAGGGTAAGACAACTGAACACGAGAGGGGATAAATCTTTGCATGAGGGAGAGCAAGTTTCTTTGAAAGAATTCCCAGGATGAGTTGATGTTTGAGAAAGTAGTGATAGGAGACCAGTCTGTAAGTTTGATGGCTGCTCGGAGACCCTGCCAGTCGGCTTGAGTGAAATGCCAGACTCGACGGCGGTGAGGTGGTTCTCTGATGACAGCCAGAGAGATGTCCACTTTAACAAGGACGTGGTCAGAAGAACCAATTGGAGCGAAGGAAGAGCAGCAGATATTGTCAGGGAAATTTGTCAAAATCAGATCCAGAAGAGATGGAGTACCATTGGTTGAGATCCGGGTCGGGAAGTTGACCGATTGAGTCAGTCCCAATGAGTCACAGAAAGCTTTTGCTGACGTCCCATGGCAGGTGAGAGAGGTACCCACACCTAGCCAACTGGCGTGATGACAATTGAAGTCGCCACATAAGAGGAAGAGAGAGTTTGGATGAGAAGATAGAAGATGGTCCATGTTTTCGGAGAGTGAGGTGTAGATGGAGTCATCACTGTTCGGTGGACGGTACAGTACACATATAAACATGAGGTGGGAGTGGAGGGGAAGCCGAAGCCAGAGGTATTCCTGGGGGTGTGGGGGAGTGAGAGCAGTGCAGGGAGAGTGAGGAATAGAGTCTTTGATGAAGAGAGCAACACCTCCACCAGGACGAGGCTCAGGTCTGTCATACCGTAAGAGGGAGTAACCAGGGAGAGATACTTGGGAGTCAGACACGTCTTGGGAGAGGAAAGTTTCTGTTAGGCAGATAATGTCTGGTTTGTCAGTGGCAACCTGCATGGAAAGATCTGAAAGGTTTGAGCGAAGGCCCCGGATATTTGAGGTCCACACTTTTAATGAAGAGGAAGGGGAGGAGGCTTTGGGTGCAGGAGGTGGAGGGGCGGGGGAGGGTAGGACGAGGGACGAGGGGGAGGTAAGGAGGGTTGCTGAAGGAGTGTGGGGTATTGCAGAATAGCGAGGGGAGGGGGCCGAATGAGGAGGAGAAAAGGCTCTGTGGTGCTGGGAGAGAGGGGGGACAAGAGACAAGGAAGATGGCAGTTGAGGATTTGAGGAGGTGGAGTGAAGAGATGGAGGTGAGAGGGCAGTGGAGGGAGGCAGGTTGGTGGATGAGAGGGGGCAACTTAGAGAAGGAAGAGTGAGGGGGATGAAAGGTGGGAGAAAGGTGAGGGGGAATTTTTGAAAGAGGTGAGAGGGAGGCTTGGAGGGAGAAGAGTGGGATGGTTGCTTTGAGAGTGAGAGTGAGGGGTGAGGGGGGTGAGTTGGCACTGAAGTTGGAAAAAAGAATGGTTGATGGAAAGCGAGCATCCATGGCAAACTGTGGTTTTTAAAAGTTTTAGGTCAGAGATGCGATTTAACACAATTCTTGATGGATGCAATGAAGGCGAATTCAGAGCATGGAGAGAAGAAGCGCTGTAATAGTTGGATTTTTTAGGCAAGGAATGAAGGAGAGGTCGAAATGAGAGCAGTCTGTTAAAATAGCAGAAGAGAAGTGCATTGTGAAACAGTAAAGAGTACCACATGTGTGAGAGAGGAAGATGAAGCATTATAAGATCGTTTTTGTTGTTAATATTAATGTATGAGAGAGTTCAACAGATTAGGTCATGGAAGTGTAAAAAAAAAAAGAAATCGAGGAAGACGAGGAGGAAGTTAAGAGGAAGAAGAAGTAGCAGAATCGGGAGAAGGTGAGCGTGTTGTTGTTATTGTTGGGTTTTTTTTTTTTTTTTTTTTTTTTTTTTTTTTTTTTTTGAGATAAGAAAGAGATTAGTTGGGAGAATGGGGGATGTTTGGAAAGTGGGGAGGATGAAAATTGAAGGTAATGGGGAGGATAGAAATTGAAGGTAATGGGGAGAAAAAAACAAACAAACAAAAAAAAACGATCGAACACCGAGTGGAACCGGTAGGCCTCAAACCTAGGACTAGGCCTCAAACACCAAGTAAGAACGTCGACAAAAATACTCACAAAATAGCACGATTTTTGAAACAAAACCGAACTAGGAACACACATTAACATGTAGGTGAGAAAATTAAACAGTTAAAACGGGACAAATAACAACCGGAACTTAACTTTGAGAATGTCAGCAGGGAGCCCCGAAGGAGACCTCTTGCCGCTCAAAACCGGAACCGGAAGTCCAATGGAGGAATGGTTGCTTAGCAACGACATCGATCTGGAAGGAAGGAGCGGCGGTGGAGGTGAAACAAGCCGCCAGAGAGCGCGAACTAATGAAGCAAAGAGAAGGACTTACACCACACGCCATGATTACACAGGATTGATGGGCCTAATTGACTCCTCACACGTTGAGATTCATTGCATAGCTTTCTGTGCGGGAAACGGACAGGGAAAAAAAAACATGTCTGTTGTGTTTATATGGGGCTCTACCTGTCAGGGTAAATTCATTAGATTTCATCGGATAATTCTATTTATTGTCACAATGGTAGAGGATTGGAATAATGTAGATTGGATGTTAAGGGGGATTTAAATGCTTGGACAGCAGAAAGGGTTTGATGGATGGATGGAATCTCTCTGTGACGACAATGATATTGCTGTGAATTACTCATGTTTAATCATTACTCCTGTGAATAACTTATCTTTGAATTATTTGGGAATCTATTTTGTGAATTATGATAACCGAACACACAGGTGTGATCTGCACAATGTTTTGCGAACACCTAGACACGGTACACCAGTGTGTTTTGACCGGTAATGGTGGTGATGGGGATAATCTTAGGATCAATGGGACCAACAAGTGATACTCATGATAATGTTTGTATGTGATATTAATCAGAAAAGTGATTTTCACACACCTTTTACTGGATTGGTTGTCAAATACATAAAAAATGGAGATAGTGTATGGAAACCGTGTTAGTTACTTTCAGACTAAGCTCATAAAAATAGGAAAATTGGGGGAAAATAACTAATTGGGAACGAACCATGATGTTTCTTTTGGTCATAATTGATATAAACTTTTGTTTTGAGATTGCAAATTGAGAATCCTTTACCTTAGGACTTTGATAATCTGTTCATTGAGGATAGGAAAAAGTTACTGAGAATTGAATCAAGATAATAATATATTAAGTTAAGGTACTTACATAATATTGGAAAAGGGTCTCTGTTATTAAATTGATCGACAGATTTGTCAACACTACATGTTAGAAATCAAGTTATAAGGGAAAAAAACCATGGTATTTACGTAACCATAATGCAGAACTAGCAGAACCCGTGCTCTGCGCAACATGTTGGGGTGGGTGTGTTTGAGAAAGGATCTGATGCAGAGTATCAGTAGTAATTTTACTTTAATGCAGGAAGTGGAATACGATTTCACTGTTTCAGAACCATTTTATTTACTTTTTTGTCCCATGCACCTCATATGGTCTTTGAGATAATGTAAGCCGAATATCACGTTACTCGAGCGCTGAACAAAGTCGAAGATAGCGCGACACGAAACCACAAACTCGGAAATAATATATAAGATGATAAAGAATGGCGAGACCAACAGCAATCATGAAATCAATTAAATGGAATTAGGAATTGTACCATGTATTGTAACTGTATTGCTCTCACTGATTAGGAGATGATACTGACCTGACTGTAATTTAAATAAAATGACTCTACAATTTGTGGAAAGACAAACAAAAGAATAAACGAGAATTATGCGGAGTACAGAAAACATAATGATGAAATAAATGTTAAATCAGTCAAAATAAAAGAATTATATATTGAAAAGAGTGCAATGATGCTTCAAGCCAATTTAAATATTACCTATGTTATCTGTCTTCTGATTAATTGGACAAGTGCATGATTTTTATTGAGTGGTACTTCTTGTACGTTTACATAAGTAAGTTGAGGTATTTCTAACACTGACGACCATCTTTCATCAGCACAAAAGTGCCAAGTTAACTGGAAAAACAAATAAATAATGGCAGTTGCTCTGGAACTGCTTGTGAATGAAACTGTGGATTGTTTAGCAGATAATGATTGCAAATGTTAAAATGGTAACTGTGAAAAATCGAAATGCGTTGGATTCGGGACTTGAAAGAAGAAGCTTACTTTCATATTTTTGTATCGATAATGGAATATTTTTTTTGGTGAAAAGAATTATTGATTACAAATTGGAACCCTGATAAAGACTGTTTGCTTTTACATGGAAATAGCAAATGAGATGAATGTTTTGAGTATATGTATAACTGAGATTTCTGTGTATTTTAGCATGTTTTGGAAAGGAAAAAATAACAAGGAAAGGGATAAAATATTCATATGACAAATAATACAAGTTGAATGCATTTTGTAAGAACCTTTGTCAGTGTTGTGGAAATACATAAACACATGAAGTTTGTTGATTGGTGTTTAATTGATGCTTTATTTGTTTCGGAGTGTTGAAAGCAGTCTTTGATGCACTGTACGATTTCGTCAAGTGGAGCTTTGAAAGAATTTCAAGTGGAGCTTTGAAATAATGAAATTTGAAAGAAAAAGGGTGTGATCATCACACGCATCACATACTTTTAAAACAAACATCACACAGATGACAAACTTTTCAAACAGACATCACACACTGTGCAAACAGACATCACACACTGTTCAAACAGACATCACACACTGTTCAAACAGACATCACACACTGTTCAAACAGACATCACACACTGTTCAAACAGACATCACACACTGTTCAAACAGACATCACACACTGTTCAAACAGACATCACACACTGTTCAAACAGACATCACACACTGTTCAAACAGACATCACACACTGTTCAAACAGACATCACACACTGTTCAAACAGACATCACACACTTTTCAAACAGACATCACACACTTTTCAAACAGACATCACACACTTTTCAAACAGACATCACACACTTTTCAAACAGACATCACACACTTTTCAAACAGACATCACACACTTTTCAAACAGACATCACACACTTTTCAAACAGACATCACACACTTTTCAAACAGACATCACACACTTTTCAAACAGACATCACACACTTTTCAAACAGACATCACACACTTTTCAAACAGACATCACACACTTTTCAAACAGACATCACACACTTTTCAAACAGACATCACACTGTGGGTGCTGAAATATTTAGTATCATCAGAGTCACGAATCCTTAATCTAATAATACGCTCGTTGACCAGTGTTACCTCAATTATCATTGGAGTAAACTTATTGAACACAGCTTCAGCAACTCCTTGGGCATGGTAACCATCAGGGCAACCACACCAACAGTAAGTGTAACCACCTGCCATGATCTCCCCACTATCCGGTCTTCGAACCTCAGAGAGTGCTGCAATACCTATGTCCATATGCTTAAGCTCAGATGATAACAGAGAGAGGTGATCGTCCTGTCTTCGAGATAGGACGTTCCAAGCACCCACGCGAAGGGACCGCTTCAGGTTTACCCAAGGAGACCGCCGTCTGGTGGTCAACACCTCAGGAGCCACACACCTTCGCACTCTGACCGTGGAGGTTTACCTCCTGGTTTTCCTCCTGTCATCAAGGAATGGGGGTCCCAAAGGCTTCGCTCCAATCCCATCATCCGGTGAGCTTGCTTGTGGAGGGTAGCAGCACCAGAGGTACTCCCACGGAGGTTTCAGGTTTCCTTGAATTTCTGGGTTTTTGCGGAATCAAGTGTTTCCCGGTGGCCGGAGTGCAAATCTTGCCACCAACCTCTTGAAAACAAAGTACCCCAACTGCAGGAGGACCTCGGCCGACACAGTTGCGCACTGGATACGGATGTCCGTTGGTTCACAAGGAGCTCCTCCGCCCTTTGACTGGTTTTGTTCTGCTGGGTGTCCACATCTGGACACCCTCTTCACACCAGAAAACCTGCTGGGGGAGACGGTGTAGTCACCCACAAACCGACCATGAATTGGGTTTGTACAGGTTTCGATGGTATCTGTAGCAAGTCATCGATCTCATCTGGATTGACCCGACAATGGTATCGAATCTGATGTGGATTTGCTCATCTCAGGGTAAAAATTGATGATGTAGTTTGCTTGGCAAATGGGAGTGCTGTGTACGTACTGCAAGAGATGGCAGTCACCGTGTTGAGGGTTCTCTCCTTGGAATATTTAGTTGTGAAAACAACAGAAAATTTGTTTTTTTTACTTCTTCAACCAAAATTATTTCATTTCTCAGATCTGCACGTCCACGGTTTGAATAATAATTTAATTATTTCCTGCAGAACACTTGCCCGTCGGGTTTGTCGTACCTTGAGAGATCTACCCAATTCGATTGAGGTGTGTGTGGTTGCACAGGTTCGGAAATTGAGAGCACAAACAGCTTTGTCGTAGCAAAAACGTTGTTTTGTTGTTAATTTTATTTTCGTACAAAGGAGGTTGAGAGAAATGTACGGTGTCCACGCGTGTTCGTGCGTGCCAGGCTGTGCTGGTGCACACTCCTGAGACGATCAGACTGCGCTTCTTCCTCGACCTCCTGATGGAGAGCCGCCGGCCGGTTCTTCTCGTGGGCAATGCCGGCACCGGGAAGTCCGTGCTCCTCGCAGACAAGCTGCGTACTCTCGACCAAGATCTGTTCCAGATACAGTCGGTGCCGTTCAACTTCTACACCACGTCTGCCATGCTGCAAGGTGTGCATGCAACATCTTGCCTGTGCTTTCACACCTTTCACACCTGGCATGGAACCGACACAAAAACTGTGCTTACATCTTGTCAGCAACCTGTATTTACCTTGCTTGTTATTTATTTATTAATCCACACTGTCAATCCCAGTGCAGGCCTCGTCAGGGAATCGTTGCGCGATACTTACGTGGCAGGAAGTCAGGAATGGACCGCAGATGGGAAACTTACCTCTCCAATGTGTTTCTTTTGTTTTTTTTTGTACATGATTAGATTAAATATCTTCCTTGTCGTTCAGCTTAGCAGAAGTATGTGATAAACAGCTTTTCTTTTATGACGTCATAGTTCAATGAATCAATGAACAATACGGTGAATAACCTTTTACAATATCGGCACTTTCGACGCGTGAATTTCGAAAATTTCCCATCAAATCTGATAATTCATTTTCCCTGAAGCACACTCATGGTTTATCCCTTTGTAGCCGAAGAGACAGCCGTCCATTTATGACGTCCTCTCAACCTGACAATGTGAATTCGTTTATAGTTTTGTGTGCCGAGCTGCTGCCCGGGCAACAAAGCAATCGCACCGGGATCGCGAGCAGCGTCACCTGATGACGAGGGATATCCACGGAAACCAGATCACTTGGGACCTACAGCTTTCGGCTGTAATTTGGCGAGAGCGTTTGCAATACCTCGGTCACTCTTCACCACACACACTGCGGGATCCTCAATGTCCACCAACAGCAACCAGTGCTGTCACACTGGTCCTTCGCCTGAACTTCCATCCCCGGGGACGGAGTAACATTTTATAGCTCGGGCGAAATTCGAACCCAAGCGAGATAGCTCAAAGGTGAGTGTGCACACCTCCAAGCTCGTCTGCTAGTCCTCCTGGATGCACTGCACTTTTTTTTCTTCTTTTTTTTCCCCATCATAAAGCCTTGTGATAAAACAAACAAGGTCCTCGTCGTTTACTTCATCAAGAGATTCAAGGTGTACTCGTATAATATTGTAATCTTTCATATTATTAACAACGCTTTGCCTTTTTTTTTTTTTAGCAATTTTGGAAAAACCTCTGGAAAAGAACGATGACATCATAATTATGATTAAAATATTCTGCATGAGCAGTCGCTCTGATGGTGAAAATTTTGGACAAACAGACAAACGCTCTGATGGACAAATAGACAAACGGACCCAAATGCAATACCCTCTCTGGCGAGGGCAATCAGCATGGACGTACGGACGGATGGACGGACAACCCTTAAACATAATGCCTCGGATGACTTCGTCAGCAGAGGTATAACAATATAATCACCTGAGCCCGAGGACAAAACTCAGGTGCAACGTTTCCAGCGAGTCTTCGTCCAGCAGTATGTCCGCATTGTGCACGAGGTGTTAAATTCGAGGAGGTGTGGGGGAAGGAAGGATGGCGAATGGGACAAAATCAAAGGGAAATTAGTTACCTCTCATGTGGGTGACAGAATGGAAGTCTTTTGTTCATGGCTGGATCATGTAATTTTATCCATCTTTACCTGAAGTACATCGAGTTGACATGTGTGCGGCTTTTTAACTGTGAATCTGAAATCTGAAATTCGTATTTATTGTTGTGACCTCATCAAGTTCAATTGTTTTTCTTGTCAGACCCTACCTCTTGCCAACCAAGGTCAATGTGTAAGCTTCCAGTGATAACCTATGAAGCCCCCTTCCGCACCGCATCCCTCACTTCCCAATTCGCAGGTACCTATTCCAATGCTCCCAGGCCTCGACCCACTGACTTTGCTGACTGATGATGCAGAAATCGCTTCCTGGAGTAACCAGGGCTTGCCAAGCGACCGTATGTCCATTGAGAACGCCTCGGTGCTGTGCAGCACTCAGCGCTGGCCACTTCTCGTGGACCCCCAGCTGCAAGGCCTCAAGTGGATAAAGAACAAGTTTGGCAGCCAGCTGAGAATCATTCGCCTCGGCCAGCATGGGTAAATGAAAGTGCATCTCAGTTCAGATGTGACCGTCGTCTGAGCTCCCTCACAAAATGTTTTTTGTTCGATGAAGCGGATCAGATTGTTGTGCAGTCATTCCTTCGATTTGCCTTTCTCTGCCTGTCACAAGATACCTGGAGAGTGTGGAGAGAGCGGTGTCCGATGGGGCCACCCTGCTCATCGAGAACATCGAGGAGACGATCGATGCCGTGCTGGACCCTCTGCTCGCTCGAAATACAATCAAGAAGGGAAAGTACGTGGTCACGAGACCACCCTCGCCAGACCAATCTATTATCTTATAGATAATTTGCGCCAGTCTGTCTGTCCGTCCGTCCGTTTGGGGCGGGGCTTCCGACATTCAAGGAGGGGCTTCAAAATCGACTCGCCGCCATTTTGTTCGCTTCTCTTAAATCTTTAATTTTAAAAATGTCCTTTTGTATGCTGCACACGAACGAAAAGAGTAATTTCAGTTTTCAGTGGACACAAGGGTGCCCACATCCACCGCCGACAACACTTTTTCGCAGTGACTGTATTCTTCGACAGTCGTCACAATATAGCATCGTAAAAGTAAAGTATCATTTCAAACAATCAATGGCATTGCATTTGTTCTTTTATGGCCTGCCAGGATAGCTTAGACTCTCAAAGGATTGCACATTCGGCATTGAGCTACCTTGCCAGGGTTGGAATCGATCAATCGGAGAGACGTGAAACCGGAGGACGTGACGTGTTGCGTTTGGAACTGCCATTTCCAAAATGAATAAAAGAATGAGGCAACAGAATGAAACAGCCGATGAATGTCATAATAGACTTGCACAAGAAGCGGAAAGAAAAAGAATGAGGCTGGAGAATGAAACGGATAATGTCTGATCCGCCGCTCATTTTCGGCCTTTCAAATCAGAACCATCCCCGACTCTGCAAGGCGGTCCTGAGATTTATGAAAGAGCAGGAAATCCACATGGGATTAAGGACTACCCAAATTCATCCACCGCTGCTATGTTTGGACGCTTGGCATATATAGAGCCTCACGGCTCTGAAAACACCATTAAACAACAACGAAGAAGAAGAAGAAGAATGAGACGGCTGATGAACTTCAACAGAGTCTTGCACGAACTCAAGCTGTCCAAATGTCATACATTTCTGTGCCCGTGGGTTTCCCATGGGTGCCCCACTGGTACAAGTAGAATGCGAACCATGGTGTCTGTCCGTGCGTTCGTCTGTCTCCCATTTCCGGTAGATTTCGCAAGCAGGATGTTTTGCCCTTTTTTTTTAGACAAATTCAACCTCCGCCGCCCAATGTTTTACCACCGTTTAACAGCGGCGGTAGAAGTAGCTCAGAGCATCGGCTCTGAATGAAACCACCGAGTCCAATTTTTTTTTAAATAGCGAGTTTTGGAACAAAAATAAATAGAAAAAATTGTTTTCCATTGTGTTCTGTTCTTGTGTGTGGCAGTTTGGCTGCAAGGTAGCTTTCATTTCTTGGAAGTGATGCTGATGCTGTGCCTCTATCAGTACACTGGTACTCACTTTGCCAGCCTCGGAAAGATGGCAGGCTGAGTCAACCCCACCTGGTGTTAATTCAGCAGCCAATGGGGCTCAAACTCAAGACCCAAGGATCCTAAGCCAGCTACCCTAACCACTAAGGCAACACCCTGCTATAAAAAAAAATCTAAAGGTGAAAAATAGATTTTGAATCACCAGTGAAGAAAAATAGAACAAAAAAAATAAAGGGAAAAAATAGCAACCACTTTGGTGTGACGAAAACAAAGAATAGAAAAATAGTGAAAAAATAGGAACAAATCTGGAGTAAAAATCACGGTCCAGGAAAACAGTGAAAAAAGTCAAGCTCAATGATGCCAGAAGATTTGAGTAACACCTGGTCATGACAACAGACACCATCAATGTGTTAACAGTAAATACCACAACAGAAACATTGATGCCGTTCATTCGTTCACAAATGATGAACAATGACAGCGGCAACGGCCTTGCTTTCATTCCATTAACAGATACATAAAAATCGGAGATCGAGAGGTGTCATACCACCCAAGCTTCAGACTCCTGCTGCACACGAAGCTGGCAAACCCCCACTACCAGCCCGAACTGCAGGCCCAGTGCACGCTCATAAACTTCCTCGTCACTCGTGCCGGCCTTGAAGAACAGCTGCTTGCTACAGTGGTAGCCAAAGAGAGACCAGATCTTGAGGAACTCAAGGTCAGAAAATGTGCTTAAAGGCCCGGTCACACCTTGACGTTTTAGCCAACGTATGCCGATTTTTGAATTTTTTTTCTAAAACGCTGGCACACGTTGAATACGTTATGGGTAAGTTTTGATAACATTGAGAGCATGCTGAAAAACACTGCCATACGTCGTTGTACGTTGGCTTTAAACGTTGTACTTTTTGGTTGTCCTCAAATTTTTTCATGCTTGAAATTTCACGACGTATGCCGGCGTATGACTCACACGTTCCGCTACGCTGGCCACAAGTTGTATGCACGGTCTGCGATCGTTGACAGACGTCAACACATGCTACTTGTAAGTTAATCATAAGTTGAGACACGCCGAGGTAATGTTTAGCGTACCCCAAACTTATTTCTAACCTATGATTAACGTGTTGTTGGCACGTTACGCGATCGTTGCCACACATCGACAGACGTTACTTTTAAGTTACTCATAGGCTGAAAGACGTTGGTATAATGGATCGTCTCAGGCCAGCGTCCACGGCCACGGCCAGGACACTTATTTGCAGCATTCTTCAAACTTTTCTTCGGCATGACGAGGATGTTCACACTTCGATGTCTAGCTTGGCTATGATTCCAATTGTCCATCGGCAGCGTCTATTTAAAATAGTAGAGTTTGAGCGTTTTAACACGTTCAGAAGAAACGCTTCAAATTTCAAAACCTCAGCGTCAAAAAACAAAAGCCAATGACAGCAATTTAAATCGTTCATTGTAAACAATGAAAATGGCTGAGTGCTACCGTTTAAAAGTCGTTGAGTGTAAAAAAAATCCAATTGTTGAGCGCAAGCGTCTACTTTCAATAGTGGGGTTTGAGCGATTTAGCACGTTCAGTAGAAACGATTAAAATTTCCGAGCGCCAGCGTCAAAAAACAAAGGCGAGTGACAGCAATTTAAATCGTTCATTGTAAACAATGAAAATGGCTGAGTGGTACCATTTCAAAGTCGTTGAGTGTAAAAAAAATCCAATTGTTGAGCGCAAGCGTCTACTTTCAATAGTGGAGATGCAGCCATTTAAATCGTTGAGTGGCAGCCTATGAACCTACCTGTGGACACGCGGACGCAAGGAGGATCCATCATAACCCACACCCTCCCCCTCACACTCACCTACTACTGCCAACATGAACAAACTACTACTAATACTAATACTAATACTGATACTGATACTGATACTGCTGACATGGACATCGACTCAAAAAGGAACTCGAAAACACTGTTGGGTTCCCCTTTTATGAGCAGCATTTTTATATACCAATTCCCAAAACTGCTGGGAACACGTCTTTATATGGCAGTTGTAACCTAGAAACACGTTCATTTATTTTTTTTTGTCGACCGGAAGACGTCATTGGAATACGTCTACATACGTCGATGTGTGTTGGGACTACGTAAAGAATTGGTTCAAAGCACGTCAAACACAAGTTAGAAATAAGTTTCGCGTAAAAAAGACATTACCGCGACGTGTTTCGACTTGTGAGTAGCTTATAAGTAGCGTTTGTGGACGTGTGTAAGCGTCCACATATCGTGTGTAAAACTTATCCCCATCGCATGCGGAACGTGTGTCATACGCCAAGTACGTCGTAAAATTTTGAACATGTTTAAAATTTCTTGACGTACTCTACTTACTACGACGTATGATAGCGTACTTTAGCGTTGTACTCACGTATACCAAACTTACTCATACCGTATTTGACGTGCCCCAACGTTTTAGACACATTTTTCTTAGGTCGGCATACGCTGGCAAGATCGCCAAGGTGCGACCGCGATGTTGACATTCCATTTCTACGGCAGTTATGATTCGAATCGTTGTGCGTCAGCCTTTTAATAGGCTACGTCACGACATCGTCGGCGATGCGTGCAACGCGCTATGCCGAAGTTAGACTATCGTTGGGCATTGGTTGTGTAGGCCGACAGCAGGTCAGCATTCGTTGGTACAAGTTATCAATAACACAACGAAACGTTCTGTGTCCATTACTAATATGTTATGCATACGACCAACTCGTTATGAATACGTCCGAATCTTTAAAAAAAAACATCAAAAGTTCAACGTCAGCCAGCGTTTTACATACATTTTAATACGTTGCCATCGCTGGCTAAAACGTCAAGGTGTGACCGGGCCTTAAGGAAGTATACCTCTCAAAGTGACTCCTATCTCCATCAAAACGCAGTATTTCAAAAGAACAACTGTTTGAATCACTGAAACTTCTTGTGATGCTGAATTGTATTGAGATCGATGCTAAAAAAAAACAAAAACATTTTCCTCTTCTTTGCATCAACTTTTAGCCTTTCACAAGTAGAGTCAGAGTGTAACAGTGTGTTCCGGTATGATTCAGGCCAACCTCACAAAACAGCAGAATGACTTCAAGATCTCTCTGAAGCAGCTGGAGGACTCTTTGCTGGCCAAGTTATCTGCCGCTTCTGGGAACTTCCTGGGTGACACAGAGCTTGTCGAGAATCTAGAAAGTACAAAGAACACTGCGACTGAGATCGAGAAAAAGGTATGGAAGGAGATTTGGATTATTTATTTGTTCTTTTACGAGTAGCCATTGATCATGATCTGTTTTCGGTGTTATCGGTGAGCAAACGTGGGCTACCTCGCAGGTTGCAGAAGCGAAGGCCACGGAAGTGAAGATTAACGAGGCTCGGGAATTCTACAGGCCAGCAGCAATACGCGCCTCGCTTCTTTACTTCATCCTGAATGATCTGAACAAAATCAATCCCAACTACCAGTTTTCCCTTAAGGTATGTGCATTTGTATCCTTGTCGTCCCAATGGAAGTACACCTAAAATTGAGTCGATTGGTTATATCGAGACACCAGACGATTATATCAGTCAGAGACCCAGACTTCCAAATGCATTGGCTGGCTACTGCTAGTTGGTCCACGACTGGAGAAAATCCTTTTGGTTGAATCAATAATTTTGTCACTTTGTTATCCCAGTCGACTCGGGTAATTTCCCTGCAGTCCTTATGAACCCATTATTGTTGCCAAGTGTGTTGCCGTTTGTTTCATCCAACTGAACACATCTTTCACCCTGCCTCTGCCTCGGAGGGCCTTCAAGGTATTCATGAGGTCTTTTTTCTCACCACATTTCCCCTGTCCCACGTAGTTTATCAACGCTCAGCCGACAAAGTGCCTTGCAAGGCTGCCTGCCCCCCCCCCATGCTCTCTCTCTCTCTCTCTCTCTCTCTCTCTCTCTCTCTCTCTCTCTCTCTCTCTCTCTCTCTCTCTCTCTCTCTCTGCAGCTTCACCAGTCCATTCAAGGTTCCCACCCAGTCCGACTTGAGAGTTACTCACAGGTCGTGTCAAAAGGACCACAACATTTGCTGATTGGGTCATCTTTTGGTTTTTTGTTTCTTGAAGAACCTCCACAAAATGCGATTTGTATAAGAAGCTGCATAAAGCAACCATGAAGGGATACCCAAGGAAAGGCCTTTGCTGTTTCAAGCCCTTTACAAGAGTTCCTCCGCAGCTATAACGACGTTCACAAACAGTACATACATGAGAATCCCAATGCTACACACCCCCTCAGCTGCCGGACTGGTTTCGTCGATTGTTGGCGAATCATCAGCGACAGCACAGACAGAAATTCAGACAAACAAGGCTTCCAAGCACGTACCACGTAAGGACAAGCTGAAGCTGAGCAGACAGGACCATTTCACATCGTCCTGTCATTACTGCCCTGTCTTACTGCATTACTGCCCTGTCATTACTGCCCCGCTCGTTACATTTGTGAAGCTCAGCTCAAGTCTTTCACCAACCCGCTGGCCACGACTGACATTCGACGAAGGTTCGGGAAGGAATCTGGAACTTGTTCAGGGTGCCGGCAATAGTTCACCTACTCTTTGCGAAGGACACCGTGGGATCTCTAACGTCCACCAACTTATGTCAATAGATGGGATGCCCAGTTTAATAATGGCACATACTCTGCCTGTGAAAGGCTGGGATGACAGCTTGTAACTGGGCCGACATTTGAACCCAGGCCAGACAGCTTGGAGACGAATCTGCATACCGCGAGGCCATCCTACCACCCATCTTCATCACCGTCCTTGCTGCTTATGTATGGTGGTATAAAAACAAAATCGCTTCCGCTCCGCTGCAAAGCTCAGTGTTGGATGCTTTGCTTTTAATGTCCGTTTAAAATGAGTGAAAAGAAACATTTTCAAAATTTGAATTGTTCTCACTCAGATTTCAACATCACCGTAATGTTGTTTTAACTTTCTTTCGAGAAGAAGATGATTTATAATACTGGACACCACCAGGGTTGCACTCTACGATAAACCTTTATACATAGAGACAGTTGGGGTCTTCCACCCACCCTCAACCCTGTCCCCCAGATATGCTGCCTTTCCAGAAACCATACTTGGGGTACCATCAGGCAACGTGCCAAATTTGGCTCGATTTGGTTCAGTAATTTTAGTCTTTGAAGCACAAATAAACAAATTCAATTTTATTGTTTGGACATACACACTTCGTACAATTAAATGATCCCACTTTTTGTGTATGCGGTACTCAATGGGTGAACACCACGTCAAGCATTGCCTTACCCTTGGGTGGATCTCTGCAGTGTTAATGATTTTATTTTTGTATATATGGCCGAGGCTCGTGAAAGAGTAAGTACACTGAACGGATCAGGACGTAACAAACAAAAAACAGGACTTAAAACACGCATGGGGTGGACAAGACGGACACAGAGGATGCATGCGGTGGACAAGATGGACACAGAGGATGCATGGGGTGGACAAGATGGACGCAGAGGATGCATGGGATGGACAAGATGGACACACAGGATGCATGAGATGGACAAGATGGACACAGAGGATGTATGAGATGGACACAGAGGATGCATGGGGTGGACAAGATGGACGCAGAGGATGCATGGGGTGGACAAGTTGGACACAGAGGATGCATGGGGTGGACAAGATGGGCACAGAGGATGCATGAGATGGACAAGATAGGTGCAGAAGAAAACTCGAAGGCGGGAACATTGGAAGGACGGATTTGTGTGGGGTTAACGAGGGTAGAAAGAAATGATAGTTTTGGATTGGAGACGATATAAGATGGTGGTGAACAGTTGTCTTGAAGACCTGTTGGGGAGAATGAGACTGAAGAGAATGTGGAAGTTGATTCCACAGGTGGGAAAAAGAGTAATGAATGAGAGATGAGCAGTGATCCTGGATTTGGGAAGTTACACCAGAAGTTGGTTGATGGTGGACCGTGTGTGCCCTGCAGAAACCTGGGGTGGGATGTGGGTTGGGGGGGGGCAGGGAAAGAGAAGAGGGTGCAAGACCAGAAAGGAGGCAGTGGAAGACAGATAGACCACCGACCTGTCAGCGATGGCGAAGTGATTGGCCGATAGATTCAGCTTCATCGTGGGAGATGACAATGATTTTGAAGGACTTGGTTTCTACGGCGACAAGCTGAGCATGAGGTGGTGGGGGGTGGGGGTCAGCCCATATGGGAGAGCAGTACTCCATGATGCTGGGGTTGAAGGTCTTGTCGGTGGATCGTAAGATAGTTTTTCAGGTGTGCCAAGGAACGACGTTGGATGCCCAGTCGGCTGCTGGCTTTGGAGGCCAACTTTGAAATGTGGTTTACCCAAGAAAGATCATGGCTGATATTGAGATCCAGGAGTTTGAATGATTGAACTTCCTAAAGAGGATTGTTAATATACTAGATAGGAGAGTTTGCCAGATGATCTGTTCGGAGAAATCGAGAGAGAGAGAGTGAGACGATTTCAATTATTTTTATCCCCACCACCTCCTTTGATGATTTTATCTTCACCCTCAGGCAGGGGTTGACTTAGTGGTTATGGTGGCTGGCTTGGGATCCTCGGGTCCTGAGTTCAAGGCCTGTTTTCCACTGAATTAACACCAAGTGGGGTTAACTCAGCATGTCATCCTTCCGTGGTCAGCGAAATGAGCACCAGTGTACTGGTAATAGAGGCAACGCATCAGCGGAATCGCCGCGTCCCGAACCATTGATGCAACCAGCAGCCTCAATGCTGCTGCACACGAGAGTGTGTGGGTATCCCAACCCTGCTCCACCCCCTCCCCCCACACCCCTCCTGCTCCAAATACAAACTCCACTCTCAATCCACACCAAGCCACTTGAGACTGGTTCTGTTGATGTTGAAAAGGCAGGGATTGTTTCCTCCACGGACAGGTTCTATGAGGACTGAAAACCGAGCACGGGAGAGTCGGATTGGAGGGTAGTGAAGAAGATGAGGTGGCTGAGAAAGAGACAGGGACAGCAAAGGAGTACAGCGATAACGAGGCCCCCGGTTTCGAGTGCGGACGAGTCAAAGACCTGATGGATTTTTAACGTTTTGTTTTTTAAGTCCAGTATGTACTCCATTTAAAATGACGGAAAACGGATCCTTTGTTACACATCACGAGATTGTAAAACTTTCATTCTTTTTTCACTCTTTGCAGGAGTTCAAAGTCGTGTTTGAGAAAGCTATAGAATGGGCAGAGCAAGCTGAGGAAGTTGTTCAGCGTGTTACCAATTTGATTGAGGAGGTGACCTTTTCTGTGTTCAACTACACGAGCCGTGGACTATTTGAACGTGACAAGCTCATCTTCACCGCACAAGTCACATTTCAGGTGAGCTCGTTGTGCTGCTTGAGTTACCCCTTGTGGAACACTTCTATCATTGGTATTTCTTCATGAACCACAATATTATGTGGAGCAATAAACAAATGGCTCCATGTTTGCTTCAAAAGGCTGAATGCCGAAACTCCTTGTTTGCTTCAAAATCTTGTGTCCGAAACCCA
Source organism: Eptatretus burgeri (assembly GCF_056783735.1). Lineage (NCBI taxonomy): Eukaryota > Metazoa > Chordata > Myxini > Myxiniformes > Myxinidae > Eptatretus > Eptatretus burgeri. Next base: position 90,300 of record NW_028222017.1, read on the forward strand.
TCGCTTTCTGTACCCACCTTACCCAGTCGCACCCAACTGTCCCTGGACTCTATGTCCTTTTCTCCCGACAAGGTGGAGAGTTTACTGTCACACCTCGACTCAGATTCTGCAACCGGTTCAGACGGCATCAGCCCACGTGTCCTCAAAGCCTGCTCTTCTCCTCTTGCTCACCCTCTCTCTGTTCTATTCACCCTCTCATTTGCTCAAGGCCTCTGCCATCCGCTTGGAAATCTGCAAACATCACTGCCCTGCATAAAAAAGGTGCAAAGACAGATCCCTGCAACTACAGACCAATCAGCCTTCTCCCAATCATCAGCAAGGTGATGGAATCCATCATCGCTTCAGACATCAAATCCTTCCCCTTCTCCAATTGCTTGATTTCCGATCATCAATTTGGTTTCAGACCAGGTCACTCTACCCTGGATATGCTGCTTCTGCTCTCCCAACAATGGATGGAGGTCCTCAATGCCAGACATGAAATCAGAGTCAGATCCCGAGACATATCACGTACTTTCAATACAGTTTGGCACACCGCCCTGCTCACCAAACTCTCTTCCTTTGGTGTCCAACCCCATCTCCACTCATGGCTCGCAGACTTTCTCTCCTGTCGCAGTTAACGTGTGGCCCTGAATGGAGTTCTTTTATCCCCTCTTCCTGTCCAGACTGGAGTTCCTCAATTCAGTGTTCTGGGCCCTGTTCTTTTTCTGGTTTTCATCAATGATCTCTCCGAATCTCTGGAAAATCCTCTTTATCTATTTGCTGATGACTCCACCCTCTGCCGTACCATCTGTCATCCCTCAGACTGGCAAGCAGCAGCTTCTTCGCTCTCTGCAGATCTGGATAAGCTGGTCCAACATGTGGAAATGGACTGGTTGCAGAATCACAAGCCGGTCCAACACGTGGAACAAGCTGGTCTTTCAATCCAAAAAATCTCACACTCTCACTGTCTCTCCCAAAAGACCGTCTGGAACTCCCCCCCCCGCTCCCCCATCTAAAGATAACAAAAAACAATGACCTCAACCATCGAAGATTCAGTGTTCTTCCATTATAAATGATGAGAAATTAGTTGTGTGGTGGGGAGGGGGAAGGGGGCCGAAATGGGCCACTCGAGGGTGTTCGATCGGGAGAATCTTCTTCTTTCGGCTGCTCCCGTTAGGGGTCGCCACAGCGGATCATCCATATGATCCGCATAGTGATTTGGCACATGTTTTACGCCGGATGCCCTTCCTGACGCAACCCTGGTCGCCTCTTACGACACAGGGATATGGTACACCTATTTTAACCGGGGTATACACCAGCCCAGTACACTGGTACTCACTTCGCCGACCTCGGAAGGATGACAGGCTGAGTCAACCCCCTAGTGTATTAATTCAGTGGCCCAACGGGGCTTGAACTCAGGACCTTTTGGATCCCAAGCCGCTGCCCTAACCACTGCGCCAACACCAGGCTCATGTGTTCGATCGGGAGAATAAAGAGTTCATTAATTCTGTGATGATTCTTATGTTCCCAACACAGGTCCTCCTGATGAAACAGGATATCAGTGCAGCGGAACTTGATTTCCTGCTTCGGTTTCCCGCCAAAGCTGGCTTGAACTCTCCAGTTGATTTCATATCGAACCAAGGTTGGGGAGGAATCAAGGTATGTTGCACACAAAAAGGCAGCCATTCCTTATTTTGTTGCCTCGTATTTCCCCCTTCAATTTCAACTCCCTCATATTAAATTAATTAATGGTTTCTGCTCATTTGATCAATTTAGCTGCAAGAAACAATGGACCGTGGGTTTTGTGAAAAGATTGTTTGGGCAACCCTCCCATCTACCTCCGTAACAATCCTCTTGAAGATTTTTCGTCTTCACTATCAGCCATGATCTTTGTTGTGCCAATCACATCTCGAAGTTGGGCTCCCAAGGCCAGTTGCCAACTGTGCATCCTGCGTCATACAAAATCTTTCCCTGACACACCTGAACTTTTATCTACCGAAAAGGCTTCTCATCTGCAGCATGATGGAGCACTGCCCTCCCCTCTGGGCTGGCTCCCCTGCCTCAGGTCTTGCTCAGCTTGATGCCTGTGACATCAAGGCCCTCAAGATCATTGGAATCTCCTGCGATGAAGCTGAGTCTCTGGACCTATCACTTCGCTATCACAGACAGGTCGGTGGTCTCTCTGTCTGACACCGCCTCCTTTTTGCTCTTGCTCCCTCTGCCGTTTCTGTGCTCTGATTTGCTGTCAGTCTCCATATTTGCTGTCTCCTTGATTCGCACAGCGATTGTCATACTTTGATCAACATGATGTTTATTCATTCCATCATGTCTCGAACAACAGCCGAAGAGATTTGTACTTTGGTCAGAGGAGCCAAACAGTGCAGATGAGGAACTACAGATCAGATTGGATGGAAAGTTGGTCTCTTCCATGTCCAGAAAGGGAGGACACAACATGTGCACAAATTGGGATGGCCACAAATTGTCTGAAAATTGTCTGAAGCGGGGAATGAACTCTCAAGGTAAACTGTGATTCACCACCGAGTGTGAGGTCTCTCCTGTTGATGGAAAAGCAGAAGAGTCAGGATTAAGAGTCAGGGCCAGCTTCAGAGAGGAACGTTTTGCTCAACACACAATGTCTGGAGAAGAGACAACAACTTGAATGAAGAGATTGGTGATGTGAGACCAGATTCCTCAAATGTGAGAGGTCCATCCTGTTAAGGTATGGGGAGGAATAAGAGCTGAAATGGTGTTAAGGGGGGGAAGGTGGTGAGGGGTTGTTGGTGAGAGAGATGCAGTGGCTGTTTCATACCAGGTAGGTGAACCGCCATGTGGTTACACTCACTGAAAGTCAGATTCCAATTCAGATCGCATCCCAATCTCAGAAATATGCAGGCACACATTGTGGAAGAGACCAATAATGATGGAGCAACTGGAAGATTCAGGTGTGGGTGGCAAAGAATAGGAAATACTTGAACACAAGGCAGGGGTACGGAAATGGGGGAAAGTATAGAGAAAGGAAATTATATTTTTAATCTCATTTGAATCTCTCTTAGCAGCAACCGCTCGCTGGACACAAAGTCCGACCAGCGACAGCCAAGGATTCTCCGAAGAGACCTGGTACCAAAGGAATTAAGTCTCCATCTAAGATCCTTGATCATAGTCCAAGTCTCACATCCACAGAGCAAGACTGGAAGCACCAAGGACCCGAAGACTCGGACTTTCGTCCGGCCACACCCCATGATCCAGTGAATCCATGACTCCTCAGGCCCGACCCAGACGTCTGTTGACCTCTGGCTCACAGCCAGCAAAGGGGGGGGGGACCAACTCCATATTAATGGCCATGATTTTGGAATGAGATGTTGGACAAGCAGGTGTCCACATACGAATATGGCCACGTGGTGTATTTCACACTTGTTCAATAAGTGTTATTTTTCACTGTGGTTGCACTTTTCCTTTCAATAGAAGCAGCTGTCATTGTGATAGTGTAAATTATTGTTTAATGGGATGAGCGTGTAAAATTAGTGTTCGAATGGCAAACAGACGAGCTTTACCTGATTGACAGTGAGGGCCTTGTTTCGATCGATCATGTAATTGCAATCCCTGGAGAAGCTCCAACGTGCCTCCAGGCTCTCTGTGACATGGAGGAGTTCAAGAATCTGGACGGAGACATCGAGGGTTCAGCGAAACGCTGGAAATCGTTTGTGGAAGCAGAGGCGGCTGAAAAGACGACATTTCCCCAGGAATGGAGGAATAAATCAGCGTTACAGAAATTGTGCATGATGCGATGCCTCCGTCCCGACCGGATGACTTACGCCGTCTGGTAAGACTTTCGATCGTGAACTTCTGCTGAGGATTTTTTTCTTTTTGCAGAGATTTTCATCCAATCAGCGTTATCCTTGTTGAGAAAGGGATTTGACCGATGTCGGTGCAAACAATTTTATTTGGAGAAAAAACTTTCAGACGTCTTGAAGTCGTCTCTACTTGAAGCATTTCGTTCAACCGTTGTTGCTTTTTCTTTTACCCCGTCCCAGGAACTTCATTGAAGAAAAGCTCGGAACGCGTTACGTCGAAGGCCGTAGCCTGGACTTTGCGAAATCATACCAAGAGAGTGGCCCGTCAACGCCCGTTTTCTTCATCCTCTCTCCTGGTGTTGACCCTCTCAAGGACGTCGAGGCTTTGGGTGTGTTGGCGTTCTGCGATGCGAGCAGAGTACCCGCTCCGTGGGCACTCTTGTTCCAAGCATGCGACATAACTTTATTTGGGCGGTGTATAGGTAACTGACAGCTGGGTTATGTGCATGAAGCAAAAACATCTCCACTGCGCTGGAAATCGTGGAGACTTGTAATACCCTCTCTCACCGGGAGTGGCGCTACACGATACATACACATTTACATAGATAATTTGTTTCTCTCCCTTCCCCTACCCCCCCCCCCCCCAAGAGCACCAGCAAATGTAAAATCACCCCCACTACATTAATTGGGGTCATGCTGATCCTATTTAGGAAACGATAAAGAAGATACAGCTTGGAACTGGAGAGGCGCTATCGGAGATCGCTGATGGTTCCCGGTGGAGCCAACTCATAATATCAGCCAATTGAAATTTTGCTCATAATGGAAAATATATATATATAAAAAACCTGGAAAATTAAATAATTTTAAATTTTTAAATGATTTAAAATTTGGGGGGGAAAAAAATTGAAAATTTAAAAGATAAATTATAAAATGAAAATACCCATATAAAACACTGTGCATTTGTGTATTTGTCTGTCCGCTTTCGTAAGGACGATTTAAGAAGGGTTGTCAAGGGCAATCGTTTAACACGACGGTGTGTTCACTTCGGTCTATTTTTCAGGATTAAAAATAAACTCCAAAAACATATCTCAAAAAAGAGTAATTACGTCTCTTCTGTCGGAAGTGTAGACGGTGTCGAGCAAACCGAGCCTCAAGGGCGGTGTACAGAAGCATTTTTTAAAATAACAATAAATACAAGGCGCAGGGAAGTGAAGTTCGCTGCACGTGATGCGTCACGTAGGCAGAGTAAAACGAGTTGAATCCGTGAGATGTCGAATAAATAAAGAACATATAAGCGCACCTGAAGCTAGGCCGAGGGTTCAGGCTTCGGCACGCTCAATGAGGCTGTACCCTCGGAATGAAAGGTCCCAGAAGATAAAGTATATGATCACATTTGTTCACGTGGTGTTTTAAAATAATGCTTCTTGCTACGAGACATCAGATCTTCCAGTGTGTTTGAATATTTGGAATAAAGTAATTACAACCCGTCGTTTTTCACTGTTTTTATACGAGTATGAAACAATTGAAAAAATGTAATAATTTAACTTTTTATCCGTGTCTCGTGTAGCGAACGTTGGCTCTAAGAGAGCTCCGCGTTGTTCTTCTTCTTCTTGTTGTTCTTCTTGTTCTTCTGGTGAAGACAAAACCTTTACGACTCGGTTCTTTTATATACAGGATCCGGATCGCCTTAAAACTAAACACCTGTACACATCCTCGCATTGAGGGTGCCTTTTGAGAGCGTCTATCATGAATTTTTAAATATATTCGGACATTTGCTTTAAAGTTTAGAAAAGTTCACGTTACTATTTAAGGATTATTCCATTTAATGCATTGTAATTTCGTAAATACATTATTTATTTCATAAATACACTATATTTCGTAAATACATTATTTATTTCGTAAATACACTATATTTCGTAAATACATTATTTATTTCGTAAATACACTATATTTCGTAAACACACTATTTGTTTCGTAAATACGTAAATACACTCTGGCGGGTCTCGCTATTGGCTTAATCAAGGCACGTGACGAAATATCGGAAGTTGTTGTTGTTTTTTAATTCTTCTTCCTCTTCTTGTTCTTGTTCTTCTGGTGAAGACAAAACCTTGAGAACGCGGCTCTTGGACACATTTGTCCTTGTTTTAAAAAGGGAACTTGAAAGAAATTAAATAATTGAAAAATAAATAACTCAAAATTGGAGAAACAAAAAAACAACAAAAACCACTGACAATGGGGAAATTATTTATTTAAAAATTAAATAATGGGGAAAACATTCATTCCGAAAGTGGGACACCACACCGACAATAAACGCTTAATCCCTCCCTCCCTTCAGGGAACCATAATAAATAGACCTGCCGACGTCACGAACAATTCTGTTCATTTATTCACGTACGTGTTCGTCACGTGACACTTGTTTGAAAACCCTCACCTCCTTCAAAACGTCACATGCTTCGTCACCTTTACTGTCCATGCTCATTGAGACACCTGAAGTTACTCTGTTAACCTCATCATTGCCCGACCCTGGGGTTGTGAAACTGAACCCTCACCCGCTTTGTTCTGCATCTCTGGAAGGTTTTCTCTCCGACTGTGACGTGGTGGACGTTTACAAATCCGTTCATCTCATATTTTGTTTGAAATGGCACTGCACCTTCCGGATAATCATCACAACCATTGTCATTTAATTTTTTGGCGTTTAGCTGTGTCTGTTTGAATCCAGCAACAACATCGTGTTTGGTGCATTCTGTGCATTCTGCATGTGTTGTGAAAGTCCTGCGAAGTGGAAGGAGGTTGTTTTCACCCCTGTCTGTCCGTTTGTTTGTCTGTCTGTCTGTCTGTGAGCAGGATATCTCAAAAAGTTGTGAACGGATTCGGACGAAACTCGGTGGATGCGTTGGGCGTGTGACGAGGACGAATCGATTCACTTGTGGTGAAGAACCGGACACAGGATCGGACCACCAGAATTATTTAATTTTTAAGTGATTATTCATCATTGAGAGATCGGGCCAAAGACGTTATCCATCCATCCAATGGGAGCACACTCTGTGCAGAGCATATCGGTGCTGCCGAAGCACGCTCCTGGGCGACTGGGCACAATCCTGGACCGGTCACCACTCTGACACAGGACAATCGAATGGCTCAATCATCCCAGCAAGCTGGAACTCACTTTGCCGACCTCAGAAGGATGACGGGCTGAGTTAACCACACCTGGTATTAATTGAACAGCTGAGCAGGACTTGAACTCAGGAGCCTTGGATCCCAAACCCTCCAACCAAACTATTAAACGAACACCGAGAATAAAATCGAGATATAACAAGATACTTCAAACATTTATTGGACCCGGAATGTTCTGCAGGATCAAGCGGCTTGTGGCGGAGGTGTGCGCTCCACCGAGTGCCCTTCTCGTTTCATCTGATGTCGACGCGGCCCTGTATCACTCTGTGGATATCTTCATTCGTTTCCTGTTGAGATGTCACGGAGAACGTGTCCCAGCCGCACTGATATATCTTTACAATCACCTTCCTGATTCTTCTGTCCTGTTCCTTTGACTCCTCTTCCCTCCACTTTTTGTCCCCCGCCCCTCCGACAAGGTCTGAGACTAGGGATATTAACATGATCTCCGTCCGTCCGTCCGTCTGACCGACCGACCGATCGTCCGTCCATGTACTGCAGCGTCCGCGATATTTCAGACACTGTTGAGAATTTCGCTTTCATCTTAAAGATATCTATTTCTCGTGACATCATCGCAACCTCATTTGATCACGGCGGTGATTGTCTGGATTGTGTTGCCATGGCAACCGTCTCAGCAACTTAACTTGTGCACGCGATATTTCAAAAACCGCTCAAGATTTATCTTTCCACATGAGACACATTGATTCCTCACACCACCCAGAAGGCGGCGGACATGGAGCATCAGTTCCTTGTTCCTTATTCATTGAGTCCTCTGACTTGAGTTGGCCTGCTTGTTCAATACAGCCAGCTGCACGCCACTGAAGTGAGTGTCAGTGTTCCCAGGTCACGTTGACTGTACTGCTGGTTTCTCTCATTTGTTCGTCTGGCTTGTTGCGATCCGTCATGCACAACTCTGAAATCGCAGTGACGTCATACATTTATTTGAGACTGCACCGACCGACATGTGACTTGTTTTTAAGTTTTAATTTTTCTTGTCTTGCTTTTGGAATCACCTTTTGCCAATGTTGCTTGGGATTATAAAATGTAAGTAATTCGATTTGTCATCCATTCAGGAAGGAAGCTCGGTTTCACATTTGATAATGGCAACTTCCACAACGTGTCACTGGGTCAGGGTCAAGAGGTCGTAGCTGAGCAAGCACTGGATGTGGCAGCACAAGATGGACACTGGGTCATCCTACAGGTGTTTTGTGCGATCGTATATCACGATCATTAAATCACAATGATTTGAATCAGCAGGGAGGAGATGGAGGGAATCGTATTCAGGAATATTTTCTGTCGTTCCTGGGATTTGTTGAACCTCACATGTCAGTGTGGATTTGATGATCCTCAGGTGTCAGTGTGGTTTTGATGGTCCTCAGATGTCAGTGTGGTTTTGATGATCCTCAGGTGTCTGTGGTTTTGATGATCCTCAGGTGTCAGTGTGGTTTTGATGATCCTCAGGTGTCAGTGTGGTTTTGATGGTCCTCAGGTGTCAGTGTGGTTTTGATGATCCTCAGATGTCAGTGTGGTTTTGATGATCCTCAGATGTCATTGTGGTTTTGATGATCCTCAGATGTCATTGTGGTTTTGATGATCCTCAGATGTCAGTGTGGTTTTGATGGTCCTCAGATGTCAATGTGGTTTTGATGATCCTCAGATGTCATTGTGGTTTTGATAGTCCTCAGACATCAGTGTGGTTTTGATGACCTCAGATGTCATTGTGGTTTTGATGATCCTCAGATGTCATTGTGGTTTTGATGATCCTCAGATGTCAGTGTGGTTTTGATGGTTCTCAGATTTCAGTGTGGTTTTGATGATCCTCAGATGTCAGTGTGGTTTTGATTGTCCTCAGATATCAGTGTGGTTTTGATGGTCCTCAGATATCAGTGTGGTTTTGATGACCTCAGATGTCATTGTGGTTTTGATGATCCTCAGATGTCATTGTGGTTTTGATGATCCTCAGATGTCATTGTGGTTTTGATGATCCTCAGATGTCAGTGTGGTTTTGATGGTTCTCAGATTTCAGTGTGGTTTTGATGATCCTCAGATGTCAGTGTGGTTTTGATGATCCTCAGATGTCAGTGTGGTTTTGATGGTTCTCAGATTTCAGTGTGGTTTTGATGATCCTCAGATGTCATTGTGGTTTTGATGGTCCTCAGATATCAGTGTGGTTTTGATGATCCTCAGATGTCAGTGTGGTTTTGATGGTTCTCAGATATCAGTTTGGTTTTGATGATCCTCAGATGTCATTGTGGTTTTGATGATCCTCAGATGTCATTGTGGTTTTGATGATCCTCAGATATCAGTGTGGTTTTGATGATCCTCAGATATCAGTGTGGTTTTGTTGATCCTCAGATGTCATTTTGGTTTTGATGGTCCTCAGATATCAGTGTGGTTTTGATTTTCCTCAGATATCAGTTTGGTTTTGATGATCCTCAGATATCATTGTGGTTTTGATGATCCTCAGATATCATTGTGGTTTTGATGATCCTCAGATTTCAGTGTGGTTTTGATGGTCCTCAGATGTCAGTCTGGTTTTGATGGTCTTCAGATATGTCAGTGTGGTTTTGATGGTTCCCAGATTTCAGTGTGGTTTTGATGGTTCTCAGATGAATCTCTCCCAATCCTTCACTTGGTGTGTCATTCAATCTACCTTTGTGACCTCAAACTCCAACACTCAACCTGGACATGGGAGGGACTCCCCCATGGGGGAATAATTTATTGGCAACTCTGACGTCATAGGTCACATGGTATGGCAGCTCAATTGGATTAAAGGGAAAAATTTGGAAATCATTTTCTCCGAACCGGCTAAACGAAAGAAATTTAAACTTTGCAAATGTCGTATCTCCCCATGGGGTATACAGGGTGATAACAATGACGTCATCGGTGAAGTGGTATTCCAGTCACAATTGGTTGAATCGAAATCCTTTTCCACAAAATCTGAAACTTCATATATCTGATCTATGACCGTCCGTGAGTGAAGATTAAACTTATGACATCATAGGTCACATGGTATGTCAACCACGTTATGTTGAAGGAAAAAATTTGGACATCATTTTCCCCAACACCTCTAAATTGGAAAAATTGAAAGTTGGCATTCGTCATCAACTCCCCATTGGGGGTATACAGAGTGATAATGATGAAGTCATCGGTGAAGTGGTATTCCAGCCACAATTGGTTGAATCGAAATCTTTATCCAAAAAATCTGAAACTCCATATACCTGATCTGTGACCGGATGTGAGTGAAGAATTAAATTGATCACACATTATGAATAATTTGTCTGTACATTAGGTATGCATCATACATGTCACTATCTATTAATATCTTGCGTCGTTTATGTTTCCGAGTTAATTCCTGAATTTGATAAATATCTGTGCATGAAGCTGTTCTTCTCAACCATTGCCACCACAAAACTGTGCACAAAGCCATCGTGTCGTGAATGGAGCATGTGATGGATTAAAACCTGTGATTGGTGTGATGTGGGTAGAACATCCACTTGGTGTCAAAATGGCTGCCTTTGCTGGACAAGAAGGTGGAGAAGTACAGCCTCGGTTCTCACGGATCCTTTCGCGTGTACATGAGCGCTGAACCAGCACCTTCACCCGAACATCACATCATGCCTCAGGGATTGCTTGAGAACTCCATCAAGATAACCAACGAGCCTCCCACGGGCATGTGTGCCAACCTGCACAAAGCCCTCAACTTGTTCAACCAGGTGTTGTCACGTGATTGGTGTTCCCCTTCTCTCATCTTTCTTACCCGTTGATGAATGTTTACCTCCAACACCGAAGGTGGCGGGAGGTCATGTTTTCACCCCCTGTCTGTCTGTTTCTGTTTGTCTGTCTGTCTGTCTGCCAAAAATGATTCATAGCATGATATCTCATGGATTATGACGAAACGAGGTGGATGAGTTGGTTTGGTGACAATAACAAGCTGATTCGATTTTGGTTCAAGTCCACGTTCAGATCCGGCTTATCGGTGGGATCGAGGGACGCGCTCCACCGAGTGCTGTTCGAAGTTACTTTTTGTTTTCAGGTTTTATCCACCAATTAACATACTAAAGATACATTCCATCCGCAATTCTTGGAGAAATTTAACCATTTAAATTATTATTATTTTAATCTATTTACAAAGTGTGAAGAAATGGACTCGTTATCCAAGTTAAATCTGACAACCTTTTTCAAACAAATATGAGCGACAACAAACGAAGGGTTCCACGTCAGATTTTAACCTGTAATCATGAATGGCTGTCTGGGTATGGTGGGAGACGTCACGTGTCCCATTCCAAGTTCTGTTCTTCATCTTCTCCAGTGTGAGGCCGATGGAGCTCACTTCCCCTTTCTCTTCCATGAGTTTTGATCGTGTACAGGACTGCGTCGAAAAATCATTGGAAGGCAAACTTAAGGACAAGACGAGGATGCCAAGAGTCAAGAAGAGATTCGATTAACTTGGTGGGATTATGGTTTTAAGAAAATTTCCTTTTTAATCTCTGGACATGAAAAAAAAAACATTAAAAACCTCCAATAACCGGTCAAAAAAGAAAAAAAAAGCTGACATTTAAACCCTTTTTCTTTTACGATGGACCAACTTTATGTTTTTGTTGCAACCAGCAAGTCAATCAGACCTCGAGATAATGATCCTGGCAAGGATTCACCAAGGAAGTTTGCAAAAGTATGTTTGGTTTATATTCCTGAGAAGACTTTAGGAAACCTTCTCCACATTTAATGATCACGAGTCCGTCTGTTGCAGAGTTTCTTGGGAGATTTTGTTCGTTTCACCATTACCCAGTTGTGCGGAAGACGTCTGGCATATTTCTCGCCGCGCCGTACTCGCACACGTTTTCATGGAGCTCATGGACGCGGAAGTGCGTGTATCAGTCATTCGTGCCTGTGGACCTCACTGTACGACTTGCACGACCTGGCGGAAGTCACCGTCGAGTGAAATGACCTTACCTGCGAACGTCAAAACCTCCTGCGTCGGTTCTCACAACGTCCGTCCGTCCGGCCCAGTGCCTCAAGCATACACCGACGCGTCGTCGGTGCCTCGTCCCACACAATGAGGGCTGCCTGCTGGATAAGTGCGGCAAACACGTTTATGGTGAGCTTGGTCGGGCTGAATCCACTTTCATCATCCAAAATTGCTCATCCCTTAATTTGGACGGCGTATTGGCAACAAACCGCTGTTTCCATCGCTCTCGGAAATGTTAAATAACTTGGGTTACATTATGGACGATCAATGACGGGTTTGAAGCAAAAACACATGACATGGCCACTGCTTGGTGTGCAGATGTAATATGTGGTGGTTACATCGATCGGATCCGATTGCGCTTGCACCTGAAGCCTGAGGCCTAAAGCTCGTGGCCTACATGCCTGAAGCCTGAGGCCTAGAGCTCGTGGCCTGAAGCCTGAGGCCTAAAGCTCGTGGCCTACATGCCTGAGGCCTAAAGCTCGTGGCCTTCATGCCTGAAGCCTGAGGCCTAAAGCTCCTGGCCTACATGCCTGAAGCCTGAGGCCTAAAGCTTGTGGCCTACATGCCTGAAGCCTGAGGCCTAAAGCTCGTGGCCTACATGCTGAAGCCTGAGGCCTAAAGCTCGTGGCCTACATGCCTGAAGCCTGATGCCTAAAGCTCGTGGCCTGCATGCCTGAAGCCTGAGGCTCGTCGCCTTCACAATGGACGTGATCTGTAGACACTTGATCATTTCAACACTCGTTTCGGTCGTTTAAACTGAACGGGAAAGTTATCGGCCATGGCGACGGTGAACGTGAGACTTCCGAAGACGTCTTCAGACTCACCAGAGAAAGAAAATGGCGGACAGATGATTTTTTTTTTCCGGCTCACAATCGAGGGCGGGGTCAGACTAGCCGTCCAACCAATGGGTATTGAGCACGAGGCTTCAGACGCACGCACACAGCTTCATGACGTTTTAACGCCGTCGTGATAGTTTCATAGAGAGTTAATGTTATCAGAACGTGTCGATTCCCTCTAATTTTCGGTTTCGGACGCGAGCACGCGGCTGTGTGACGATGGATGTGTATGTGCTGTGACCTCGCAGGACACCCTGGAGACGTGCTCCAAGGAGAACGAGTTCAAAGCGGTGCTTTTTGCCCTCTGCTACTTCCACGCCGTCGTGGCGGAACGGCGCAAGTTCGGCGCACAGGGCTGGAACCGCAGCTACCCCTTCAGCAACGGAGACCTGACCATCTCAGTCAACATCCTGCACAACTACCTGGAGAACAATACGAAGGTTGTCGCGTTTTTACAGTCGGACAATACGAGTGTGCACTTTGTGATCAAGGTGAACGTCGCTCAAAAACGATGCACGGTGCCGGGTCGACGACTTTCGGCGAACGTTGTGCTCGCTTCCCAGGTGCCTTGGGATGACCTGCGCTATTTGTTTGGGGAAATAATGTACGGCGGACACATCACCGATGACCAAGACCGGCGCTTGTGCAAAACGTACCTCGAAGAGTTCGTGCGGACCGAGATGCTCGACTGAGAATCGTTACTCGCTCCTGGGTTCCCCGTACCTCCAAACTCCGACTACAAGGCACGTTTGGTTGAACTCGTCTCACCTTTGTCAGGTTCAAAAAATTGTAGAAAATGATTTTTTAAAATTTTTTATTTTATTATTATTTTTAAAGATCTTGAGATAATTTAATTTTTTTTAAGAGAATGTTTGAGCAGAGGGTTCCAGAAAGGAAGAGATTTCGCTGACGGTGACGTGGTTGAGCATATTCACAAAACTCCGACAAGCGGAGAGACGGAGTCGGTTGGAAACACAGTAACGATGCTCACGACGAGGATTCTTCTTCCTTTGGAATCCGTTCTTCCAGCCAGGATTTTCCGATCTCGGTAACCCAGATAATTGGAAAATGAGCTTGACCACGGTGTTTGTTTCACGTGACGCAGACACATCCAAGGAATGTGTTACATCGCTCTTTATCCTTTACTCGAATTCGTCGACCGGTGTGTGTGTGTGTGTGTGTGTGTGTGTGTGTGTGTGTGTGTGTGTGTGTGTGTGTGTGTGTGTGTGTGTGTGTGTGTGTGTGTGTGTCGCACTACTCCTCCGACAGCTCTGTGCCGATTACATCCATACCTGCTGCATCGGATCAGCATGAACCCAATTGGTGCACAGGGGTGTTTTTATCTTTGCTTGTTGTCTTGGGGAGAGGAAGGAGGAGGGGAGGGAGCAAATTGTCCATGTGAACGTGTATCATGTGGCGCCACCTCCAGGTGGGAGAGGGTATTACAAGTCCCCAGTATTCCTGTCCCCAACGTTTTCCAGTGCTGTGAGGTGTTTTTAATTCGAAGCAGTAAGTATTTTTTGGCTTCGTGCACGTAACGCGCGTGCTAATTTGTTTGTTTGTGTATTTTTGGGGAGCGATTGAGACAGCTGCCAGTTGCCTATACATCGCCCAAATGAAGGCATGTGTCAGAAGAACGCGTTGCTTGCTTGGAACAAGATCGCCCGTCAGGCAGGTACTCCGCTCGTGTGTTATAAAAGTCTTTTCGACCCAAGAACCATGACGGACACCGGTTGCCTCTCACGTGTGAGCATGACAAAACAAAAAAATGTTTTCTTTACAGGAGGCTTTGCATTATTTATTTTCCAGCAGATCCTTGGCCAGAAAGAGTGAAATCCTTTGATTCCATGACGACCGGGGTTTTGTACGTTCATTCTCACCGTCTCGAGGATTCCATCCAAGCTTCTGGAGATACCGTGGGTTCAGGCTGTCACTTCTTTCTTGTAATTGATTTGTGAAAACGTCAAAGATTTTTCAGACGCAGGACGTTTCGGCGCTCGGGACACATTCTTGCCGGGCCGTCAGGTCAGACTTCAAATCCTTCCGCACTTAAACTTTTCTCCGCACGGAAGGCACCGAAAGGACAGAATCTCGAAGATTGCCATTTGTAGTTATTTTGTTACGTTTGCTGTTATTCACCGTTTACATTATTATTACTTAATGAACCATTTACTCAGGGATTGTAGCATCAGTTATGTTGTGTTTCAACAACTTGCATTGGCACGGCTTGGAACAATGGGGAACATCTGATGGAGATAATGCACCAGGGAAGCAACCCATGTATTGTATTGTATTATCTGTGTAATAACAGCAATAATCCATGTGATACCAATAATTTCGCTTTGTGCAAGCTGCATCGTTAGCTCGGTGAGCATGAGGAACGTTCAGGAACAAGTTATCGATGTCTTGATCTCTCGTGCGTTGTCGGTGATGATGAAGAACGTACAGTTTTGTCATTTCTGATTTCCCAGGGGTACCACGATTACGTGAGTGAGAATTTGCCCCCCGCAAGCCCCCAACTCTACGGGCTTCACTCCAATGCCGAGATCGGTTTTCTGACCGTGACCTCCAGCAAACTCTTCCGCACACTCCTCGAGCTGCAGCCAAGACAGGCCGAGGGTGGAGGTTCAGGAGATATTTCTCGACAGGAAAAGGCACACTTTCACCTCACTCACTCACTCACATGCAGGCACTCACTCTTTTTTTTTAGTTAAGAGTAACAAATAATTTCTTGCCAAACCAGCTCATACAATCTTCATTTGCTTCAAGGTTCACAAAAGCCTGTTATTTATAAATATATAAAATATGGAGACAAACAAACACGACATAATGGTGACCGAAGCTTTTCGTGCTGCACTCTTCAGGGTAAAAATCGCAGCAAGTGAAGGAGGACGTGAAGGCGCGTGCTTTATACGCAGGTCTCAATTAGGTAGACGCCGATTGGTTCATCCGTAATGACGTCACGGTTAATCCGAACGTCACGGTTCAACCGTAATGGACCTTCGGGGAAACCCATCCCCCCTCTCTCCAGGATGCGGTTGCAAACGTCAATCATCGACGAACTCTGCTCCAGCCAATGGGAGCTCGAGGTGAAGATGATGAGCCGACCAATGGGCGTTCGGATTAACCGTGACGTCATTACGGTTGAACCAATCAGCGTCTACCTTATTTAGACTTTGTATCAAGCACGCGCCTTCACTTCCTCCTTCACTTGCTGCGATTTTTACCCTGAAGAGTGCAACACAAAAAGCTTCGGTCACCATTATGTCGTGTTTGTTTGTATCCATATCAAAGTTCTGTCGTTCCAAACATCTGTTTAAAATATATATATATATATAAATACACACACACACTCACACTCACACTCACACTCACACTCACACACACACACACACACACACAGAAAATGTGCCACTCACCTCCAAGCACGAACATGATCTTAACACTGGGTCCTCGTCTCGCGCAGGTGAATGCCACACTGGAAGAAGTGTTGCAGAAACTTCCCGAGCCTTTCAACTTGGCCGAGTTGTTGAGCAAGGCAGAGAAGCGAACTCCTTTCGTGGTCGTCGCCTATCAGGAATGTGAGCGCGTGAACCTGCTCACGAGAGAGATCCGAAGGTCACTGCAAGAACTGAAACTCGCCCTCAAGGTGCACGTGCCCTCGTTCGAACAGGACGGACGGTACTCCGCTCACAAATCTCTCGCGACTCCGTGAAGAAGGCCCATGATCCGTGCAGCAGTGGTTGGTGCAGCCATGGTCCCATTTGAGGGAACTCCACAACACGTGGATCTTGCAATTCCGGATTTTTTTGGGGGGAGGAATGTCGAAACTAAGTGTGACGTGTCCAATTTGGATCTCAGAAATCGAATGTTTTATCCCCATTTCTTCGACGCCAAGGAAGCGGACAATTTGAATCTGATCTTTTTTGTTCAAAAGTATTCGTCATCACATCCTGCTGGCACATGGGTTTTCAAAAACACGATCATCATCATTATCTGTGGTCGTTGTGGCCTTGTGTTGAGGAAACCGGACTGGCATCCCGGACGGGTTCAAAAGTTCAGGAATTTACACTGAAAATGACTTGAGAACAATGGGCCGACCGAACCGGCACATCCTCCCCCTCCCTCCCCAAGTGTTCAAAGTCAACCAAAAAAGGTCGCATTTAATTTCCTTTGGTCTGAGAGGGGTCTGCCAATCGTGAACGGACAATATTGAATAACGAAATACGATGTTGAACAATACAAATGTGCAAACGTGACGTAACAATGATTATCGACTGAGATTCATCGCTGTGTGCAACCAACGTGCACCAAACAATGGTGGTTTTGTCCCCTCTGACCTTATTCCTCTGAATTCTGAACATCCTCAGGGTGATCTAACCATCTGCATCCTCTGCATCCTCAGGGTGAACTAACCATCACAACGGACATGGAGGAGTTGGAAACGGCCATCTTCTTTGACGCCATGCCTGCGGCATGGACTCGTCGGGCCTATCCCTCCATGTTCAGCCTTTCTGTTTGGTACTCAGACCTGCTACTTCGCATACGGGTATGAGTTCATCAACACACATCACATGAAGGAAGGATCAAAACGGACAAAAAAACAAACAAACAATCAAACGTTGACACATGATCACCTGGTATCGTTTGTGTTTTTTAGGCTCTCTTTTCATCTTTGGCTAACGGTTAAGGTGGCTGGCTTAAGATCTTGGGGTCTTGAGTTCGATGGATACCCTGTTGTCCCGTTGAAATAACACCAGGTGGGTTTACTCAGTCTGTCATCCTTCTGAGGTCGGTGAAATGAGCACCGGCGTGCTGGTCACAGGGGGCACTGTATCAGCGGCACAGCCACGCCTCCATAAAATGATGAAGCCAAGCAGCCACAGGCTGCATGCGAAACAACAGCAACAACAATAGCATATCTGGCTCTCAATTTCTCTTCCACTTTATGTGGAATCAAGCAGAAGACCAAGAAAGAACATGAGGAAGAAGAACTTTGACGATTTTTTTTCTTTACTACCTCTTCCATGAGCCTCGACTCTGCCCACAAACAAAAAGCACAGCAAGCCAGAGAGTTCCGAGAACATCTTACCCCACGCAGCCTTGAGGAAAAGGACGTGGGAAGGGTCTTCTCAGCTCTTGGTTTGTGTTTCCGAGCACGATGTATATGTACTCCCGACGAGGTGCCATTTTTGTCTGAATCTCGATGCACCCCAACACTGAGGGAGCGACAGGTGCATGTGATTGGTCGAGGTGACGTACGAGTTTATCCAATGGAGTGCTGCCAAACGGAAGGGGGGTTTTAAAGTGCCAAGAAGGAGATTTTGTGTTCTACAGTTTTCAAGTAAATAATTAATTTGTAGAAAAAGGAAGTTTCCCGCTGTTGACGCACCGTCTTTTACACCACCTTATTGAACACGTCACACTCGTGATTTGTACCTGTTGTTTGTGTCCTTTATGATGTCACCCAAAACATGAATTTTCCTGTTCGGAATGATCTTCAATCTTGACTGCCAGGACAGGTAGGCAGATTTTTAAAAAACAAAAAAAGAAAACATTAATTACCTTCATATGCGCATCGGAAAGAGATTCCGTACAATTTGCCAAATCCAGAGCCAAAGGACCGCGAAGCTGCAGGTTTGTGTTCCGATTCGTGTTCAAAATATCTCATTCAAATGAAATTGAGTA
The DNA here is from genome assembly GCF_056783735.1 of Eptatretus burgeri. Classification (NCBI taxonomy): domain Eukaryota; kingdom Metazoa; phylum Chordata; class Myxini; order Myxiniformes; family Myxinidae; genus Eptatretus; species Eptatretus burgeri. Next base: position 108,734 of record NW_028222017.1, read on the forward strand.
GTCCCTCGATCGTACACTGACGTCTGCACACAGACAGACAGACGGACAAACAGATATAAATTTAAATAAAAGTTGATATAATAATTTTGTTTTGTGCGTGTATCGTGTTGGCAGGAGCTGGAGGGCTGGACCGCCGATTTTATCCTCCCGAATACCGTGTGGCTTGGTGGGTTGTTCAACCCTCAATCGTTCCTCACTGCCATCATGCAGGCGACCGCACGTCGCAACAAGTGGCCGCTTGACTCCATGGCCTTGGCTGTGGAAGTGACAACAAAGAACCGAGAGGACGTAACAAGTCCCCGCCAGGACGAGGCCTATATTCATGGACTTTTCATGGAAGGTGTGTCCTTGACCCTCCGACCCCACTCCTAAACCTTACGCATCCTGGTCAGGCAACACTACTGGTGTGATACATTCAGCCTTCGGCACGATTTCCTGACTTGACTGTCCAGATATCATCATGTCGTATCCGAAAGTGGTTTTAACAAAATATCTTTGTCTTATCCTCATTGTACATTTACTGGCTGAGTTCAATTCCCAACCTCACAATAAACGGTCAACCTGATGCTTCGCAGGCGGGGAATTGATTGCATCGATGAGTGTGCTGTCCATCTGGTGGGACGATAAACTGAGGACTCGTCGAACAGAACAGTCCGAGAGACTTCAAAGATTCCATGACATATTTTGCGAAGAAACTGATTCCTTTTTAACCTGCCTCCCCTCTTCCCACCACCTCAAATCTTATCACACCTCCCCCTCTTCCCACCACCTCAAATCTTATCACACCTCCCCCTCTTCCCACCACCTCAAATCTAATCACACCTCCCCTCTGACCACCCCTCGTATCTCATCACACCTCCCCCTCTTCCCACCACCTCAAAATTCATCACACCTCCCCCTCTTCCCACCACCTCAAATCTTATCACACCTCCCCTCTGACCACCCCTCGTATCTTATCACACCTCCCCTCTTCCCACCACCTCAAATCTTATCACACCTCCCCTCTTCCCACCCTCTCGTATCTCATCACACCTCCTCCTCTTCCCACCCCCTCAAAATTCATCACACCTCCCCCTCTTCCCACCACCTCAAATCTTATCACACCTCCCCTCTTCCCACCCCTCAAATGTCATCACACCTCCCCCTCTTCCCACCCTCTCAAATCTCTTCACACCTCCCCCTCCTCCCCCCCCCTCGCATCTCATTACACCTCCTCCCCCTCCCACCCCCTCCACATTCTACACACCTTCCTGTCTTCCCTCCCCATCTTCCCACCACCTCAAATCTTATCACACCTTCCCCTCTTCCCACCACCTCAAATCTTATCATACCTCCCCCTCTTCCCACCCCTCAAAATTCATCACACCTCCCCTCTTCCCACCCCCTCAAATCTCATCACACCTCCCCCTCTTCCCACCCCCTCAAAATTCATCACACCTCCCCCTCTTCCCACCCCTTAATTCTCATCACACCTCCGCTTCTTACCACCACCCCTTCTTACCACCACCTCAAATCTTATCACACCTCCGCCTCTTCCCACCCCCCTCAAATCTCATTACACCTCCTCTAAACACCCCCTCAAATCTCATCACACGTCCTCCTCTTACCACCACATCAAATCTCATCACACCTCCCTTTCTTACCACCACCTCAAATCTTATCACACCTCCGCCTCTTCCCACCCCCCTCAAATCTCATTACACCTCCTCTAAACACCCCCTCAAATCTCATCACACGTCCTCCTCTTACCACCACATCAAATCTCATCACACCTCCTTTTCTTACCACCACCTCAAATCTCATCACACCTTCTCTTACCACCACCTCAAATCTCATCACACCTCCCCCTCTTCCCTCTCCGGCTTGCCCCCCCCCACCCCGCTTCGCCTGTGATCTGTCCGCCCCCATATTTCCTCTTCCCCCATACACTCTCTTCAATCCCACTCTTCCCTCCCAGTCTTCAAAACAGCTGTTCACCACCATCTCTGATCTTCCCCCACCCAAAACCACGATCTTTTCTTCCCCCGTTAATCCACCCCAAACCCACCTCCTTCAAATTCGCTGTTTTCCTTCCTGAAAGTCCCTGTCATGTCCATCTTGTTTACCCCATGTACCATGCCCCATCCCTCTCCCTTCCACAGATATCCTCATGTCTTTGTTCCAGACTGCTTTGTCCTTCCCTCTTCTGCCCATCTTGTCTCCTGCTCCCTTTGTTGTACGTTCTGCATATTAGCTCTTTTATGAGCCTCGATATTGTATCCAAAAAAAAAAGAAGCCAATGGCACCACCACTCCGTCCAAATTTGTATCTCTGCCCTGACTGCTGCTGAGAATGAAACTCTCCGGTGTAATCCATGCCATGACGTTTCAACAGCAGCGAAGAACCTGCCTTCGGGCAGGTCACCACAGAAAGCGAGAGAGAGAGAGAGAGAGAGAGAGAGAGAGAGAGAGAGAGAGAGAGAGAGAGAGAGAGAGAGAGAGAGAGAGAGAAAGAGGGAGGAAGAGAGAGGGAGAGGGAGAGAGAGAGGGAGAAGGGGGGTGGAGAGAAAGAGAGAGAGATGATACACTTTTTACTTACCATCATATACATCCGGGTCGATGGCGGCCTTCATCTCCACCACCGTACCTATTGGGCCAGCCATGCTGTCCGGCGAGAGGTGACTCCGTGACCGATCTTACATAGCAGTACGGAGTCCGTGACCAGGCAACCTTAACGGATTTGTCCAAACCAGCAGGTTAAGCCACCAGTACAAACAGAAGTCACCTGAAACCAAGTGATGATGGCACACCTCCTCAAAATGGCACACCTCCAACGTTGGATTGTTCAACGCTTTGTGTCCAAACCTGAGAAAGCCACTTCACGCAGACCGCACCTCTTTGGGAGCTGATAGCCGCTGATTTCAGATATTTTGGTCGTTCAAACATCACGTGGTCAGTGGTCATCCAGTAACAGTGCGCTTCACTCAACACATACCCAGCTCTTCCCAATCACACGTCCTGCCATTCGTTCCACATTCATTTCCATCGCGTCACACTCGAGTCGAGTCAAAAGATGGCAGCCTGAGAACAATGCTCGAACAGGCCTTCACCCTCCAGAAATTGACAGTCTTTTCTCCATTGTTATCGTCATCCGAGGACAGCCTCCTTTTGGGGACAATTTCCTTGAGATTAATCCAATATACATACATATATATATATATATATATATATATATATATATATATATATATATATATATATATATATATATATATATATATATATATATATATATATATATATATATTTTCGTTGATGGACTGACAATGATTCGGCGAAACGTTGCGTCACGAGCTCTTTTGGACGAGCTTCAAGGTTCCTGCTGAATAATAGAAGATGTTTTTATCGTTGCAGGTGCACGATGGGATACCCAGTCAGGCTCACTGGCCGAATCACGTCCCAAGGAGCTGACACCGTCGATGCCGGTCATCCTTGTGAAGGCCGTGTTGGTCGATCGCCAAGACAGCCGAACCGTGTACGAATGTCCCGTGTACAAGACTCAAGAGCGTGGGCCGACTTACGTGTGGACTTTCGGTCTTCGTTCAAAGGATAAGGCCTCATAGTGGGTGCTGGCTGGTGTCGCCTTGCTTCTCCAGGTGTGAACAGGTGATGTGATTGAAGGCCTCAAAGTGGGTGCTGGCTGAATCGGAATTAACGTTCCACCGCACGTCTGCCTTCCCTTCCCCTCCCTCTTCTGTCCCCCTTTCCTCCTCCACCTCCTGTGTAAAAGAGCCGTTGTGTTCCACGATGACTGTCCAGTGGCCTTGACATCTGATGTGTTGAAGTGTTTTGAAAGTTTTTGATACCCACCTGTGGTATCCCCTTGCCAGGTGATTGATTCGTGACGAATGAAAGTGCTGTGCCCACGTTTTTGTGCCAGTTTTGAGTTCAGTTAACTGTGAAGCTAAGAAAGTGTGTCTCCATTGCTGATCACATGACTCTGTTAACAGTTTGAACTTCTTTCACCAACAGCTGTTTCCACGTCATGTTTAACATTTTAAAAAGTCTTTGAGCCTTTCTTATTCCTCTTATTGTTTTTCTTCTTCTGTCTTCTTCATCCTTTGTTTGTTTTTTTTCCTGATGCCAGGAAGGCCTTAAAATTGGAATTCATAGCAAGGTGTGCATGTTCTCAGAGTTGGTTCATGAACTGCTGATCCACTGCTGTTACAAACAACCTTCAATTGCTCGGACCCGTGGGTTTTAAATAAATAAATAAATAAATAAATAAATAAATAAGAGAGAAATGAAAGACGGTGGTTTGAAATAATTATTTGTTTTCCAATTGTGACGTTCGCATTGTTCGTTGTACGTGCTCGTTTCAATCGACGGAGGCACGGTCGGAGTACCCGAGGAACGTTCGGAGCACGGCTTCCCTGTCCCGACGCAAACGAGGCACCGCAGCATCTCCGTCGCTCTTCCAGGTAAACGCGACGACCTGAAACCGTGCACCTTGATTTCAGGTGAACACCTTTTCCCATCCTTTGTGGATGTACCGTTCACCAAGTCCCGATTTGTGTTAAAAGGAGAGGAAGATGTTCGTGTATCGTAACCATGGAGCTGCGGTGAGGTGTAAAGCCAACCCATCCATCCATTGGGACCATGCTCTGTGCAGAGCGGCCTAAAGTAGTCTCCTTGGGCAGTGGGTACAATCCTGGACGGGTCGCCTCTCCGACACAGGATACCAGCAAGCTGGCACTCATTTTGCCGACCTCGGAAGGATGAACCCACCTGTTGAAGAAGAGAACCCACCAGGAAGAGACAACCCACCTGTTGTTAGTTAACAGCACGACAGGGGCTCAAACTCAAGGACCTTAAGATCTTAACCGTTAATACAACACGAGGTTTAACATAGCAGATATGAAGATGTTAACACGTACAACTAGAAGGGCACTCGGTCGAGCGCGTACCTCCGCCAGGCTGAACGGTTAACGTTTTGTATTCCACGAAGTTTTGCTTCAACCTCAGCTGCTGTTCCAGACGGATGGCTTCACAGAGAATGCTGAGGAAGAGTTTGGAGAACTCAAGGCCTTGGGGTGTGTGTGCGTCATTGCTGGTTTCCTTCAACGCGAGATAAGACTTGCTGTGTTTAAAAAACAAAAAGTTGTGGAACTCGGGCAGCTCGGCGCTTTCTCATTGGCGAATAATATCCACGTGCTCAGTGGTGACCCAGTCTCATGCAAGGTTTGTTTCCCAAAATTGATGGAGTCGAGTTATATTACCTGGGTAAATAAAGCGAAAGGAATTGAAGTCATGGTCACCAGTCCCAAAGCAAGTCCCGACAGGTGAGGACGCAGGTACGCATCAAATTGAGACGACTTGCATCATTGGGGGTTTGAACCCAATTCACCTGAAGGCCAAAAGTTGTAGAATTATTTAGTACTTTGGACAAAACTTGAGCTGGTGCTTTTCTGCAGGACAAGGACTTCCGCATCAATGTACTGGGACTCGAGTGAGTTTTTGTGTTTTTTGTACACTCAACGTACATTGTGGATGGACACACAAAAGGATGATATATATATATATATATATATATATATATATATATATATATATATATATATATATATATATATATATATATATATATATATATATATATATATATATATATATATATATATATATATATATATATCGAGCGTATAAAAAATAATGTGGTAGATAAAAACATTAGAAAGGAAAAAATAACTTGCACCAAAAACTTTAACATTTTCACGCTCACGCTCTCTGTTCTTCGAACAGCCGAACTAAAAATGAAAGAGTAAAACTCAACGTAAATTGTCGGGGGAACATAACTGTGAATAACTGGTCGGAGAGAGTGCCGATCAGTTATCCACATGAGTTGATCACCGAACCGGAATCCCCCGAATTCCTTCCTGAGAGTTTCTCTCTGCATCCATTATAATGTCCACCCCATCCATCCTTTCTTGCCTCCATTCCTCCCCACACCCACTTTTGTCCAAATCTGCCTCCATCTTGTCTTTTAACTCCACTGCTGGTACCCCCACTCTCTCCACTTTACCGTTTGTTCTGTTGCATCCTGATGGGTTCAATGTACTAGCTCTTCCATGAGCCTTGACTTTATGTACCCCTCCCCATCCCCCCACCAAAAAATAAAGTTTTATTCAATCTGATTTGAAAATCCCATTCTTCCCTCCAGGGCTTTCAACCTCATCTCGAAGATTTTAACATTCACAGTTCAGAGAACAAAGCTTTGGTGTTGGACTTGTTTTCAATTGAGGTACCATGATCCTTTGATAAAAAGTAATTTAATATTACCTTTGATATTGCTACAAAGGCTTCGGCACTCTATCAAGTGATTAAAAAATAATGACAAAAAAATAAAAGTTTGTTTTTCAAAATTTTCAAAAAAATAATTATTATCCTGAAATCACCGACTGATGAACTTCTGAAAGTTTGACGAAGATCCGTTGGGCCGTTTCTGAGAAAAATGTCGTCAGACAGCCGGACGAACCTCTCTCTTATAGTCGAGAAGATGAACTTTGCATCATTAATCGAATGGCACAACCAACTGGTGTTGGTTGTCAACCCTGGTATCCGAGTCAAGCCTGGTATCCCAAGCCACGACTCCACGATCTCAGTCCAGGACAACCTTGATAATTTCTCACCAACATGCCCAACGAAACGTGGACTCACCCACAAAGACTTTCAGACTCTGTGTCAGAACAGTTGGAGCATGAACCCTGAGTCTGGCAGGAAGGCGGTTCAATTCCGACCTTGGCAGAATCACACACACGACTAAAAAAATGGTACGCTCTGCTTCCACGCTGGACGCTCAGCATTGAAAGGATATGGCGTGGACAAACCCCGTAGGTTGGAATCCATGATGAGGAAATCTCTCGACTGCCCCACTGATGCGGCGAGTGAAGTGACGTCAAAAAAGATGGCAGTGCCCTCGGGAAGTGACGTCACTCACCCCAAGCTCAGCGGCCGTGTTTGTGCGAAATTGTCCGGTGCTGTCTCGTGTATTTGTCTGCACGTGTGTGCACGATTTGTGTTGCAGATCCTCCACGAACCTTGGCCCATACCCAGAGAATATAACAAAGAGCCTTTGTATCTGTTGGCAAAAGCCGCAGGGGTGAAAGGTGAAAGAATAACACTCCAAGAAAGGTGGGTTATCAGTTTGGGAACATTTATTGGCACAACATTTGTCAATTTGAACGTTCAGTACATTATGGTGACGGACAAAAAGCAGTCCTTTCAGCAAATCTCCAATTAAGCCAAAAATATCAAAACGTGATGTTTGATAAACGTGATGATCATGTCACACTTGTACATTTAGTTTTCAGTTCGGTCGTCGGACGATCCTCAACCGACATGATGAAATCGGTTTCTCATGCATGGATCAGAGAGTTCCTTCTCAGGTGTGTTTGTAGCTCTGAACGGGTCACGTGACCTCACCAGCTGCTGGTGTACTTGATGGAGATGTGTGGAAAGCTATTTCTCAGTTGGATGGCCACCGCCTTGTCCAACAGGGGGCAGAATGAAATGTCGAGGAAGCGCATGTGCTGACAGGTATCAAGCAGGTGGAAAACCCCTCCAGATGTCACCAGGGGAGCACCTGCCACACGCACGTGGATATTATCGCTTTGATGAATGACAAACAGGGGTGAAGAGAGCTCAGTTATCTGGAGCTTAGGTATACAGTTAACACAGTTCTAAACTACAGTGCAATAGCACTCGGAAGAGCGGCACATAAACATCCACCAGGCTGAACAGTTGGGTCGCCGAAATAGGTGACCCTTATTGTCAGTAATTCTGTCTGTTTGTTTGTTTGTCATCAGCATAATTGGTAGTAAACGTTGGCCGATTTTGACCAAACTCGGGTGGTAGGTACATCTTATGACCAAGTGCTTTGGGAATTGTGATGGTTGCTAGGGACGCTTTGGTCCCCTAGCAACAGCCGAAAAACCTTCAAAATCGGTACTAAATATATTCCGGTTTTTGTGATATATGGAATACTTTGCCCGCAGCGCCCCCTACAAATGGGGTATGCCCGAAAATTGAAGGCCCCCAAGCGACCAGGTGAGTGCATCGATCCAAATGAAACTTTGCAGGTTCATAGCACGCAATGAGTACTACAACTTTGCCTCAGGACATATTGACTGATATTGCTTAGGTTAGGGGTCAAAGGGCAAAAATCGATAATATACGAGAGCTGGAGGTGCCTTCGTGCCAAATGCTACTCCTCCTTGGGTTATGGTCAAATGGTCATGAAAATTCACACTAATCATCTGGAATACATTGTGCACAAACATTGGAGCCGGATTTTCGATTTATATCTGTGTTCACCCACAGCACCCCCTCGAATTTTGGGGATTTCTGATATCAAACCGCATTTTCGGTACTTTTCATTCAAATTGATACCAAGTAGTTATCAACATATGGAACTCGATGAGATTTGATATGCATAATCTGAAGGTGATTCTCTATCCACCATGTGACATCCATTTTTTTCTTGATCTTATAGTTTCCAAATGGCAACCCTCTCAACTTAGGTGTCCGAGGGCCATTGAGCATTCCCGCTGAAAATTCAAAGTACACTCGCTTCAAGCCGGTTGAACCGAATGGAATGAATCTTTACATGCTTATAGACCGTAATGAGTACTGCAACTTTACTTATTTGCATAATGACCTATCTCGAGTAGGTCAGGGGTCAAAGGTCAATAAGTTCATTTTTCGGGCAAAATTACCATTCAAGACACCCTTGCTCCTACACGGGTTAACCAATACGAATGAAAGTTCATAGGTACATCGTACTCAATGAGTACTAGAACTTTGGTTCAGGACATATTGACCTATCTCGGCTCGGTCAGGGGTCAAAGGTCAATGAGTGCATTTTTCGGGCAAAATGACCATTCAAAGCCCCCTTGCTCATTCACGGGCTAACCGATTCGATTTCGATTGCAAGTGCTTAGTGTTATGATGATATGCTAGGTGGTCATATTTTGGACCATTAGCTGTGTGTTAATCAGCTGTCGGGATTCTAACCTTGCTTGTAATTGTGTATTATTCAAACCTTGCTTTAAAATGTTGCTTTAAATGTATCATGCTGTTTTCACTATGTCTTTGATAACTCTTTATGGCTCTGCAGCTGCACAACAGCATGTCCTTGGGAAAACTGTGTATGCTGATATCCCACACATTCCTATTCTCAGTGATCACCAAAGCTTTGCCTTTGTTATCAGCAGGTGCTAGTGAAGGAGTGTAGGAAAGTTATTAGTTTGCAAGGCTTGCATATCTGAGAGTTGTGTAGGTGGCTTGGAAACTGTGGTTGCATATCTGAGAATTGACCGATTCAACTTCCCCTAGGGCCCAAGGGAGGGGGGAAAGAAGCCCACTGCCACATTTATTTCTTTTATTTCTTTGTTTCCTTATCCCTTAGCATACACTTTTAGTCCACACCCAGTTTTGCTTTGTGTGATTATATATGTGATTGTTTTGAAGCATATTCTTAATGTGATTCAGGGGAGCCTGACTGAAGGGTCACTGAGTCACATTCCGCATGCGTGTGGTCTTCGGAAATAAAACGTGTAATTCGAGGATCCTCATCTGACTCTGTCATCTTACTCGGCCGAGTGGAGAGTCATAACAATTGGCGACGAGGATGGGATGCGACTGATGCTGGCGGTGTGGACGGCGGGACTCCACTTGGTGTACAGCGATCACAAGGGTTCAGCTAAAGGTACGTGGAAATTGCACGTATAGGGCACCTAAGACAGGGAGCCCTAGTTAGGTGAAAACTGTACACTTGGTGGGCAGTGCCCCGCTGGACGCAGCTCCAGGATCTGCTCGGATCAAGAA